>NW_010251977.1:31870-36104 GCF_000690775.1 Eurypyga helias | reverse complement strand
GGAATATGACAACAGTACATGATAGAAAGCCAGCCCCATGGACTGAAGAAGGATGACAAAATGGAGCTAGATCAATGAATTCAATCAAGAAATATTGGTAATATATTGATACTAAATTTTGCTATTAATTTCTGGAACAGGGTCCAAAACCTAGTACTCTTCTACCTTATTAAGTAAACCAACCACCAAGATATGGAGTCATGATCCTTTACATGTGAGTGGGAACTGAACGTAAGAGAAATACAGAGGCATTACTGAGGCATGTTGGCATGCCATTAGGAGGCCAGAGCTCAGCTGGAGCTGGTAACAAGAAAGGCTTCTATGGGTACATTGGCAGCAACAGTGAGACTGAAGAAAATGAAGTGTGTTTGGGCTGTGTCACCAGGCTGAAGACTTTACGATGAAAAGTGTGGAAAAAGCTGAGGTACTCAGCACCCTTTTTGCTTCAGTCTTCAGGGGCATGGTCTGCTGTTTCAAGGAGAGAGGTGCTACACAAGGTTGAGAAGGGCCTACTCTTAAGTAAGCTAGATATATAAAAACTGGAGCCAGGTTAGGTGCCTGCAGGTGTGCTGAGAGAATGAACCAACATTGTAAGGTCACGATTCCTATTGCCTTTGAAAGCTTGTGACAACTGTGGGAGGTCCCCATTGGCTGAGGAAAGAAAGTGTTATGTCCATCTAAAAAGCAAGAAGGGGGAATCTATATATCTGCAGCATTGTCAGCATCACTTCTGTAGCTAGGAAAGTTATGGAGAAAATCCTTCTAGAAGTCTTTTCCATGATGAGGGAAGGACGAGGAGGAACAGTTTTCACAGATACAGATTGTGCCTGACCAACTTCAGTTCCTTCTGTAATCAAATCACTAACTCAGTGGATATGGAGAATGTGGTAGATATCATTTAACTTGATTTTAGCAAGACTTTCATCATAGTTTCCTATGGTATCCTCAGCCAAATTGAGAGGTATGGACTGGATTGGTAGTGTATTAGGTGGGTAGAGAACTGACTAGAGCAACAGCCATAGTGATCAAAGTCCATTCCAAGCAATTTCAGATGTTATCAGTGGTTGATAAGGGGGCCAATTGTGCTGAAGACAGAGTGAGGGAAATGCATTTGTTTAGCCTGGTAAAGGGGGGATCTAATTGCAGTCTTCCAGTACCTAATGGAGAGTTATAAACAAGATAAAGCTAGACTCTTCTCAGAGGTCCATGAAGAAAGGACTAGAAACAACAGTACAAAACTGGACTTAGAAAAATGTGCTCAATGTGGGTGGCCAAACAGTGTAACAGGCTGTGGAATGCCCAACCTTGGACATTTTCAAAACTTATCTGGGCAAAGCCCTGAATGAATGTGAAGTTATATCAAGTTCCTCTGAAATTACATCAGTCCACTTTGAAAAGGAGGGTGCAATAGGCTGCCTCCAGAGTCCTTCACAACTTAAAAATTCATATGATTCTAGGCTTTTTCTGCATGGAGAATTCTGCATTCTTTTCTCCACAGTATCAAAGTTTCAGTGGACAGGGTGCAATGTGGCTTCTTCATTCACACTCCTGTGAAATGGAAGAGATCCGTTTCTAACCTTTCAGTCTTCCCAAGACAAGGGGCTTTCAAGCAGGAAGATTCTAGCTGTTATGTCCCATAGAATAGAAAAACTGTGTATGCAGAAAAACATCAGCCTTTTTAAAAAAGGGATCTCTTGAATAGATTCCTTTATTTCAGAAGAGAATTCTAAGCTGTGGATCCCAGGCAAAGAAGGGTGCTCATTTTCCTGTGTTTCACATTTCCTACATGTTACTTCTTGGCATCTTGCTTTCTCCTTATCCAGAACAGTTCTCTGGGTTTCTCCTGTGAGGTAATGGTTCTCCTTGACAGTGGATTCAGCTTAAAGCTCAGACACCAGACTCTGTATTATGAACGAAATAATTATTGGCTCTAGGTTCAATCCATTATGCAGTTTAATTCTTGTAGTAAGAGGGTCAAAAGTGCACAGCAGAACATTCCTCTGAAGTTTATCTTGCAGGTAGTCTGTGTCTTTGTTTTTAATCTCTTGCTGGCATGGTTTATGGCTAGTTTCATATTTTAGAATTCATGAGCCAGAGTGTTCTAGTCATATGCAAACCTTCCGCAAATTACTTTTGTTGTAAGTAAAGTATTTGTTAGTTTTGGTTGATTTAGATCCAAATGAAGACTGACAATATTTTTCCTGCATCAATGAATGAATTTAGCTCTTTGATCTACTAATTAAAGGACAGTGGTTTCTGAAGACACTTTGTTAAGACTGTATTTGATAAGTTATTTATTTGACTTGAGTCTATTACAAGCTTTCTTAGTTTCTGGCTTAGGCTTTAGTATTACACGTACAATATATCTGTTACCTACCTCAACCACGAATGCATTATATAAGTGTGAAATGAACTTTTCGCCTTCGGTTTGCTGATGTGAGAGAGTAGGATAGGAAATTCTCACAGCTGGCAAACAAAGAATTACTGTACTTGCAAAGTGGTTGGAAACACAAATGTTGATTATTTCAATGAAAGCATTTAATTAGGGTTCCTAAAGAACAGGATATTACTGACATCATTGATTGGCAAAATGGGAAAAGTAATACAGCCCTTACCATTGCAATAGCTCTCTCTTAATGATGCCATTATTAGAATTTGGCTGGCATCCTGAAATATGTACAATAGCTTGGCAATAGAATAACAATTTGGAAATTGCAGATGTAAGGCAATGATGTGAAAGCAAAAGGTTTACTGAAAAGAAATCCAGATCAAGCATTTTTAGAGTCCCTCAAATTAATGGATCTATAATGAACTGACTCTTTCTCAATAATACTGCAGTATATAGGATAATTTAAAAAAAAAAAACCAAACCCACTGGGTTTTCTTAGTCTGCCTTTCCTACAGAAAACTTTCATTCCTTTCTAGCTTTATGCCCTCCCATATTTAACAGGTTCTCTGTGAAGTTTCACTATTAGATCCTGCACTGATGCTCCATTAAGTGAAAGAAACGAGGTATAGGGGCTTCCCCAGTCTCCTGTTATACATCATCTTGTGGATATTCAGTTTTCAAATGTGGTGGATTCACTGACCTAGAGCAGTTTCCAGATTGCTTTACATTTTTACTTTCACTTTTACTTTCAATTCTTTTTAAAAGACTTATAGAGAGGATACATAGGATCAAATGAAAAGGAAGAGAGATATTGAGACAAATGGCACGAAATAAAAGACTGAAGAGGGGATATCTAATCTATAGTTGGAGCTTATAAATTCTCTCCTTATAGTCCCTTTCTTTCTCTTCCCTAGGAGAGATGTGGGTCGGTATGTTGGTATTTGAAACAACTGACCTTAACAGAGCCATTTATAGGAGAGACTGAATTTGGAACACTGTTTTAAGAAAAAAATACATTTGATATTCATATGCAGCTAATATTAGCCCTAGTAACTAGGAAAGGATAAATGTTTTGAAAAACTTCCTGTGGTATGAACATCTCCAAAGTACTTTGGATTGCTCTTTACATTGAACAGATCTCAATGATTCTTCAGATTTAATTTCCATCTATTAATAAATTGCAGTGAATTTCTCCCCCAACCCCTCATCACTGAACATACAGTAATAGCAGATAACAAAGCTCTTTTGGTTCTATGTGCAGTGACTTTCAACTCCAAATTCCATAACATGTTTTCAGTTGCCAAGACTCTGATTACATTCTGACCTCTCTGTTTGAACCTACAGCCTCTATTTTAGAAATGTAGCAGAGATGTTCCCTTCATTCACTTGCCTGCATGTAGCACTTCCCTGATGGTGGCAGGTCAGCAAGATCATGCCTTTGCCCCATGCCTGCTCTAAATCTGAACTGAGTCACCTTCCAGGTGATTCTGACTGACCTGTTCTCAATATTATGGCATACCTGTAGGTAGTTCCTGGTAAATCAGTGTTGGGACCAGTGCTGTTTAACATCTTTGTTAGTGACATGGATGATGGTATTGAGTGCACCCTCAGCAAGTTTGCCGACGACACCAAGCTGTGTGGCACGGTTGACATGCTGGAGGGAAGGGATGCCATCCAGAGGGACCTGGACAGGCTGGAGGGGTGGGCCACTGCCAGCCTCATGGAGTTCAACAAGGCCAAGTGCAAGGTCCTGCACCTGGGTTGGGGCAATCCCAAGCACAAGTACAGGGTGGGTGGAGAATGGATAGAAATCAGCCCTGAGGAGAAGAACTTGGGGGTACTGGC
>NW_010251977.1:0-31105 GCF_000690775.1 Eurypyga helias | reverse complement strand
AGTCTGGAGAAGTGAAGGCTCTGGGGAGACCTTATTGCAGCCTTCCAGTACCTAAAGGGGCCTACAAGAAAGCCGGGGGGGAATCTTTTGCAAGGGCCTATAGTGACAGGACAAGGAGTAATGGGTTTAAATTGAAAGTGGGGAGGTTTAGATTAGATATCAAGAAGTTCTTCCCAGAGCAGGTGGTGAAGCACTGGGACAGGTTGCCCAGAGATGTTGTGGATGCCCCATCCCTGGCTGTCTTCAAGGCCAGGCTGGATGAGGCTTTGAGCAACCTGGTCTAGTGCAAGGTGTCCCTGTCCATGGCAGGGGGGGTGGGACTAGATGATCTTTAAGGTCCCTTCCAACCCAAACGATTCTATGATTCTATGATTTTTACATTCCCTTTAATCTGAGAGCAGCTGAATATGTTATATCCCAAGGGAAAGGCAGAAGTCTGTAGGACTGTGAACACCCAAATTGCTTGCTACATTGCACTGACACTTGGTATGATGGCTATCCCCTCAGGTGAGACTTACTTAGATTTCTCTTTGTCTGGCAGCTGATTGAGAGGTCAAATCAATAGTACTACTCTCACCTATCAAGTGAGTGTAATCTTGGAACTTATTATGATAAGAAACATTTTCAGAACACTTCAAAGACTTGTTTAGCTGCTTGGTGACAGTACAGTGCTTTGCCATGAACAAGGCCAGACAACTTTAGGAGGACAAGCCCTAATGTGTTCACTAAGACGCAGCTGAGTTACTATACGCATTATAGTAGCAACATCTGGAAATGCAGAACAAAAGTGGAAACATGTCTTTAGCCTAACAAAGTAAATAAAGTCTGTAGTAAATTTTTGGATTTTTTTTTTCCCTTAAGAAAAAGGTATGACCTTGAATCATAACTTACCTATTGTTTTAATTTTGTAAGCAGAAAAATTCCTTGAGTGATCAGTATAATTAATAGGTAAATGCTTGCGATTAACAAAAGCATTTCCACATTAAGGCTGCCATTCTTCTGACTTCAATTATTGCTGCTGTGCCCTGAACTGTAACTATTTTTTCAGTATTGTTGCCTAGGAAAGCCTTGGTAGTATCCACATGCTTTGCAGACATGTAAAACTGTGCAGCTGTGCTACTGAATATAAGCATCGTCCTCTAAGCTTTAATTTCAAATACATTTATTGCTTCCTCAGGGCAAATTTTCTAATAATTTATGGCACTACAGTAGCCAACAGGCCAACAACTTAGTGCTTCCATTATAAGAATCTCTTCATAACATTCATAAATTCTGATCAGATCTTCAGGTGATTTAATTGTAATTCTTCTTGTCTGGGTTCTGAGGTCAAATTTATTTCTAAATGGTTGTCTACTGAAAAGCGATGCACTGCATCTCATGTTATTTGCGTGATGATTGTTGTAAGGTATAATGAGAATTTTTTCCAAATGAATAAAGCTATTTATGTTATATTTGTAGCAAGGTGGTTTATGTGGAGGAGGGGAGATTGTTCTAAAGATATGGCAAAGCTTAAAACAAATAAGCCTTTATGATACTTACTTTTCTTAGTCATATATCAATGACTGAATAGGGAAATGATTCTAAAATTTGACTATAATTTGATGTATTGAAACCAGAAAGAAAGAAGAAATGTTGTTATACAGAAGGTTTATGGCTTAGATTTTTATTCAATGAAATTTTAAAACTTGAATGGAGTAGTACATTTACTTGCCATATTTTAAAAGGACATAATAACCTTAGTACAGCTTTTGTTTTCTAGGAAAAGTTTTACATCCTGAGCTGTACCTGGAGACAGACATATCATTTAATAGTGATGATGCTAGATGATGTTGACTTAGAGTGCAACCACAGCAGGAGCAACAGCTGTTACAATTTATGTGTTATTTCCTCTTTTTGGATTGCAAACGACAAAAACCTCAGAAAATAGAGCGATTTCTGTGAGCTGTCATTCCACACCTGAGGCTTAGCTGTCCCAAGGCTTCCTGTGAAGTTTCCTACCTCTGCTTGGCTGGAAATGATTTATGTGTGAGGTGAATTGATCCCACCAATGGAGAAAAGGTCAAAGAGTTTAATCATAATTTAATGCATACAGCTTTCCAGTTATTCTCTCTGTGGTTCAAATTTTCCACTGCTGTCAGCCAGCTGATATCTGGAATGAAACATACATCACTATCTTCTTCCTTGTGGGGCTCCGTTTATGATCAGCTTTGCAAATTTGTAACATCACCTTTCATTTAATTTCATGCAGATGTTCAGTTAGAAACCAGATTGTCCCATAATTTAATACAGTGCATCTTTGGACTTACAAAATGTTTGTAAGCACTATGGCACATGGGTAGTTCTGAAGCAAAGAAGATGGACAGGTAACTCCCCTTGTCCATACATATGTATGAGCTTAGGTACATGGTAGAAGTTTAGGTAGTGTCTCCTGAGTGAGGTAGGAGGGGAGCAGAGAGAAGAAAGAGATACTAGCTCAAGTAAATCTTCTCAGGGGCTCAGTACCAGCATGCAGTGAGAGTCAGTGGTTTGCTATGGACTAGGGGCCATGGGGTCTCCTGGGGGTGGCAGGGCAGGGCCTTGCAGCCAGGCCACATCCCATCATTAGGCTGGGACAGTTGAGGGCAGTCCCAGCCCTGGCCATCTGGCAGCTCCCTGGGGATGGGCAACAGCTGAGGCCCCACCAGGATGTTGTTCCACGGGCCTGGGGAGGGGAACCAGGGTCGGTTATAAGCTCAGGATGGGTGCACAGAGCCCCAGGACAAGGCAGGACTGAGGCCAGGCCACCTGCCTGCAAGCTGGAGATGGGCTCTGGCTTAGCAGGGCCCAGTGCAGACCCAGGCCCAGCTGTGACTTGATGCCCAAGCCAGAGTCCCGCTGGGGCCTGCACTGAGAGCAGCTTCTATGGGCCAGGGATCAGCTCTGTCTGTGGCCTCACCACCACATGTCCGGGAACCTCTCTCCAGAGCCACAGCAGGATGAGGCACCCTTGGCTGTGCCAGCTTTGAGATGCCCTGCCCTGAAGCCAAGCCCCGTTCCTCTTCTACACTGCACCTATCAAAGCTCATGAAGCCAAAGGTCATAAACTACTCATATGCGTATACTTTTAAGAATGCAGAATGTTTTGTACAGTTTTCAGTGTAATTGAGTCAGGTTCTGTCTGCTGAAGAGAGAGAACATGGTGGTGTCACTGAGGGCTGGCTCTGGAGGCAGTAAATCTACTAGCAAACATGCAATCAGAAGTTATAAAATAAAAATAATGGATCAGAACCTTTTTGTTTGTAAGGAAGATGACATATCTAACATATTATTATGGAACAAATTCTTCTAACCATTACTGTGTAAAGTTTGGGCATTATCTAATATAGCACAGACATCACTAAGACAATAATTAATCAGACACATGTTGTTAGTTTGTTGTTAATGGTAAATCATATTCAGTAATATCAACAAATTGATTTTTCTTTTACCTTAATGTACACAATAAATCAAGAATTACCTTTGAAGAATGTCTTTAAAATTTTATTTTCTCTAGTAAGTGTATCTGAGAAAGATTCCAGATGTGAGACTTGAACCCAGGTTACAATGTGGGGTTTTTTTTCCTAATATTTCAACTTTGCTTTTCACAATCCAATATAAATTTTATAAATTAGTGTAAAAACTCTGACATTATGTTGTATACTCTTTGCCATGGAAATTAGCTTGTAGAACTAGAAGATTGAATATATTCTGTCAGAATCTAATTAATGTCTTTATTTACGTCAGCAGTGTGTAGCTTTTTCTTCCTGAGGGCCAATTATATAATTTCAAAAAGGCCAAGGGGCCACAAATCAATATTCAAACTCTTTTTCAGACTCATTTAGATTGATTAAGTTTTTGATAATTTTCTCCCCCAGGCTGCCTTAGTTCAAATGGAAGTGCAAAGTGCCTGTTACTGTGAAGAGCAGCCCCTTCACAGGACCACAGTCCCCAGGGAAACAATGGAAGCTGTTGAGGTCCTGCAGATAGAAGGAGAGCAGTGGCTCTACCTACTTTGTGCAGCTTCAGCAAACTCCTAATTTGATGAAACATCTGATAGAAACATTTAAATAAAGATTGTTGCACATACTTATTGACTCTATTAGGACTCACAGCTCTGAAATGCTCTCGATGGACACACTAGCTTTTGCTATCATGGTTACCATGTAGAGGTAGACACACACACAGATCAGTTTCCTTACTTATCCTGTGAAACTAAAATTGGAGCCCTAGCATTGGTGGTGCAGAATTGTCTTGCAGGAGTTGTAAGTCTAGTGCATCTATGTTTGTTAGCCTTGCTGTATGTGTGCATTGAGCACACCTAGCAGGCTGTGGGTCTATGGCCATGGAGGACACAGGCCAGGACAGGGACACCCCTGAGAGACTACAGTCCATGGGCAAGGCACAAGTGAGGGACTTGGTCCACTGGAGAGCCACACTGGGACATAGAAAACCTAGTTAGAAGCATGGAGGAGCAGCAGAGAGAAGCACATAATCTCCTCCTTTGCTGCCCATTACTTCTCCAACAGGAGAAGAATGGACTGACTGGAACCTGCAGTGAAAACAAGTTGAAACGAGGAAGATGAAGTATAGATATTTGGCGTAAGCTGAGCCTGGCAAGAGGCAGGAAAGAAGTTTACTTAAGTTTCTGTTTTATTGTTTACGTTCCTTTTTTCCCCAGTACCTGAATCAATAATCAGAAGTTGGTGTTAACTGGCAATGAACTAAATTATGTAAAAAATCCCCTAGTTAAGACTATTTTGCCCATGACAGATGTTCAGACTAAATGCATATGTCAGCTGTCCTATAGTCTGGAAGGTTTACCTAAATCCAGTCAATAATCAAATGGGATTTGTGGCTTCTTGCTGCTGATAATTGTGTACCAGAAGCAAAAACAAGAGATGGAATATTTTGCAGATGTGCACCTAATTGTTTTGTTTGACATATTGATCTGAAACACAATAATTCCCATGCTGATTTTATGCTTTTCATGAAGGATATACAGTATAAAGCAGCTTAAAAATTAGAAACTGACACAGCTGTAATTTGTAACATATGCAAATTGTCTTTCCCTGAAACAATTTGGTCAGAATAAATCCAGATTAAAAAAAAAAAGAAAAAGGTCATTATCAAGGAAAATAGCCATGCCCATGTAGAAATGTAAGTGGCACAGAGTAAAATCACCTCTATACAGTGTATAAGCCTATCTTTACTGGTAAGCATATATTATCTTTGGTCTCCTATGGGAAACTTTATAACAATCAATCTATGGTGATGCGTGTATGTTTGCATGTATTCTTACCTACCACTAATTTATAATAGAATATTCCAGTAAAACATTTTTTTCCAAATTTTTGATAAGGAAATCAGAAGATATTAAATCATCTTGAAAAATATTGTTTTGCCTTTATTTATGATGGTCTGGGACAAAGACCATTCTTTGTGGAGGAGAAACTACAAAAAGTATTTATCTTATTTAAGTAGCTCTTACAAATAGCAGTTAATGTGTTAATGTTAGGAATATCCATCTTAACAAATAAAATTATAAACTTTTCTAATGAATACAGTTTCTGGCTTCCTGAAAAATAATGCTACAAGTTATAATTTTTAACCCTTCTATCTATCTTGTCTTTTCCTTAGGACTATGACAGCAATTTATGCATGTAGACGACTCAGAGTTCATGATTTACTGAGCAGAAACCAGTGATCTCTTCTTGCCTCTACCTCTGCTTTTACTTTTGATGTGTTTTGTTCCATGCTGTGGAAACTCATGAAGAATTGTTATGCCAGTTGGACAGAATTTTATAACCAAAAGTCAGCCTTTCATTTGATATCCATCATAATCCATTAAGTCTAGAATCCTACATGTTATCTGTCTTTGTGTACCCATGGGATTTGTAGGGCCGGACATCCAAATACCACTAATTATCTCTATATGCAAAATATATATAAGGGACTTATCCATGTTTCACTTCACAGTATTCGAGTCAAGCTACTGATTTAATGCATACCATCTTACTTAAAGGTAAATGGTAACCAGTGGTAAATGTGTGCAAGAGACCATTGAATTTACAGTATTTAACACAGCCAAGACTGTGGAACAAAATGATCAGAAATACAAAAGAAACTTACTTGTTTGCAATTGCAAATATAATTCCATATTAAAACATGCATAGCTATTGCAGAAAAGCCCTTTTTGTTCATGGTTCATGAAGTCCTTTACATAAAAAAGGAAAACTCTACAAGCCTGGCTCTCAGACAGCCAATCCCAGGAGTAGCCTGAATTTTGACATGTAGCCCAAGCTGGTGTCCTAAGATCCTCCAGATCTTGTAAAAGACATGACATCAGCATGAATTTCAGATACCTACAAATACCATGTAAACATGGGACAAGCAATGTTGAGCCCTTCTTAGAAGCAAATACAGGACATTTTGTCTGTCTGATGTCAAGGAGTTTGTTTTCTGTCAAGCCGCCCCCAATAAACTGACACAGCTAGGCAAGACGAAGGATACATTGATGTCAGGTAAATTTACTTTTGATATCTTAAAGTGCACAATGCATGTAAAAATCTCCCCTGTGATCACAGCTGTCCCAGGTAAGGCTGTATCTAACGGTGCCCCAGCTATACAGGATCTGTATGTTTGACCTAGATGTTATCCTTAGGACAAAGACAAGGCCTATCCTTGTAACACACAGAATAGACATAATGACTGTTCTCAAACTTCTTTTGAATAAGGTAGAATGATCACAGTTTTACTTAATAAACTTAAATTTTAGTAAAAAGACTATTCACACAATCAGGTGATCTGCTCAACTGGTAGTGCCATTTTTCTGAAACAAAGGCTAATTTGTAGTGCCCTTTATGTTGAACTCAGTTCAGCTTTCTTTTCAATGGCTGTGGTCACCACCATTCATGAACACATCACCTGTGCCCTTCATCATCTTCTAAGGAGGGCTTCTGTTGGCCACTGTTGTTATACACCCTGGATCAGACTAGTGTTAATGATTACTGGTGTTGCACAGTGAGATGAATACATTAGTCACATGAATGACCAGCCCTTTTGCCTCTAAGAGTGAGAACATATACTAATAGGGCATACTGGTGTGTCCACTTCCACGAGTTCAACCCTGTTGTTTGGCTCTATGGGCTCCATATTGTCATCATTTACACGGGCACTGCTAGTGACCGATCAGAGATGATGTCCCAGATGCCTCTCTTCTTAATCTGCTGCCTTTCCCTGCCTGCTTGCCAAATGCCTCTTTGACATGCCACTCAAAGGATATTAGCCTCTTCTTTTCTGCATCCTGTTTGCTGCAGGTCTCCTTGGTGCTAGAGGGAGGAGGTCAGCCGTGAGGAGAAGGTCAGAGCTTGTAAGCCCTGTAGCATCAAGGAGAATTGGTGGCTGCCTGTCCTGACCTACAGTCTGTGGTCTCTCCAGCATGCCTGAGAAGGCAGGAGGGCATAATGTTTTAATATCATATTTACTTATTTGAAAATATTTGATGTTATGTGGGATTCCCAAAACTCTATGCTCCATCATCAGGAAAAAGGGATGTTTTATCCTAATTAGAGAGGTCCCAAACAATGGAGAGAATAAAAAAGAGTCTGGAAAACTTTAGATATAGTCTGTATAGTGAGGTATTCTTGGCATTTGTTTCCTAAGAGTTTGCATTCTCCTGCCTAATTTGTAAGAATGGATGTTGGGTGTTTTTTTTTTTGGTTTGTGTGTTTTTTTCCATGTTAAGTTACAGCTCTCATTTTGGTCAGTATTTCTGCAGTATGAATCTTGTACTTCCCTGAAATCAAGGTTGTCAGGGGGAAGATGAGAGTTTTCATAATGCTGGGAGCTATCTGGAGATTCAGAGTCAAGTTCTCTAGGGTAATTGTTCATGACATTTAAGATCTGAGATCTGTCTGCATCATGAAGATCTATCTGCTCTTTAGATCTGTCAGTGTTCTTATTTCAGTGACTCTGCTGTCTTTACGATTATGTGTGCTTCCTGATTAAAGCAGTAGTGAAGGGAGATCAGATTGTTAAACAAAATCATGAAATGTCATCGTAACTCTTGATGAATCATAAATTTATTACCCTAAGAGAATTCAGAATGCTTTGAGAGGAAAAGGAGGTCCATATTTGAAAAGAAGAAATTATAATTTAAGGAATTATCTTAATGATTCATTCTTGAGGAATACATGACATTTTATGTTAGGTTGTATAAGTTTGTGTCTACCTAGTTTTCTTGGACTTTTCACATTTAGTTTTTGAGAGGTATAACCTATGAACCTCATGAGGGTTATATGATATATGAAATTAAAAGTGAAATACAGAGATTTACGTGGCTAAACTTTTTCCTTGTTAGAAATTGCAGTTGAAATACACTTTCACAAAAAATTTATTCAGAGGTTATATGGGAAACTGACCTTTTGTCGGATTTGATACAGTATCAATCACCAAGGAAGAGATTGAAGGTCATATATAAACCTTTTAAAAAGATTAGGTTACGTGTGTACAGCCCTTCTGGCTTACTTGAAACTGAGTAACATAAAGCGCATCTGTAAAGGGAAAATTAAGAGCTCCCTTTTGAGCACAAGTTATTTAACTTTATTTAGATTACCTAGTTTAAAAAAGCATTATAGTTTTGAATTCAGCACTATGCAGCACTGGTGAACAAAGTTATGCACTATGGGAAATGAGTTCAGCCTTGGGATGTGATGGACCTGGAGGAAGCTGTGCTTGCCTGCACTGAAATTCCCTCCCCTGTCTCTTTAGCAGATGAGAACCATGTTCAGGTGCATACTGTCATGGAATGATTTCATTCATGTTCAAAACTGAGAAAAAGGAGATTCAAATGGACTCTAAATCTATTGTCTGTGTTGCCCTTGTGCAGGTCTAAATTGCCGGACTTTATAGTAATGCACTTCTATTATTATGTTGATTTTTTTTTTTAATCTGGTGTATTATTTAGTCCAATTTTTCATGTGAATATAACAAATGTTACATGTTACAACAACAGAAAGGGTGAAGTGGGAGCTGACTTGGAGGAGAAGGTTGACTGCAACAATTTTTCTTCAAAAGGTCTTAGCACTAGCAATCACTTTGATGTGAAATTCCTTGTTTGTGCTTGTCCCTTACAGGCAAATGAGCAGCAGGCTTTTGCGTGGATGATGGGAACAATATTGTTTGTATCAGGGCATTTCAGTTACCGGAAGAATGTGAAATTTAAAAAAGCAGAATCAGGTTCCCAGGTTGATTTTTCCCAAGTAGTGCTAGGTAATTTCATATGTATTACACTAAGACTCATAAGTGGCGGTCCTGCAATATATCTTAAGAGACTCAGAATGATAAGGCAAATAATGGCTTTGTACAGGCCGTTCGTTTCACAGATGTCTACAATTTGCTTTCTTGAACTTTCTTTTTAGACATCGATACAGAATGTTGTCTGGGGCAGACTGGGCATCGGTCTGTTCAGTTGGTTCCTGGTTTGTCACAAGTGCTAACCTTCTGTCTGGGTTCTGTGTTCCCCTTTGCTGTCCCTTCTGGGCTTCCATGGCATTGTATCAAATGAAACTGGGACAAAAGCTACCACAACTCTTTCTTATCTTTTTTTATAAGATAGAAAAATATAAGTAAAATAGTTATTATTCAGAACTATGTATTGAAAACCTTGTTAGTCTATGAACCCAAATGTTTTTTCTTTTTTTTTTTTTCCCTTCTCACTGCTCATACTTCTGTTTGTTCTGTTTATTTCATTTCATCTTAAGTTATCTAATACTTTAAGCTTTTGATTCCAGATACTGAGTTTGTCTGTGGTTTGGAAAGCTCCTATAAAAAATGAGGCTGGGAAAGATCAAGTGCTACTATGATGCAAGAAATGGTTGACTAAGATCAGGTTAGGGATTTACTCCTGATCAAGAGAGTTTCATGTCCCTTTATATTAAGCTTTAATGATGTGTAGCATAATTTAGTCAATAAATAGAATTTCACTGTTCATGCTCACTAGAAATAATACATGATGCTGCAGGTATCAATGGAAGAGCTCTATTCTGTTAATCCCTTTTCTTGTAATAATGTTAAATATTTGAAGATTCTTAGTATCCTTAAGAGTGTTTTAGCCCTGAAAAGGATGCTTAGCCTTTCTGCTTTATATGGGTTTCACAAGTATTTTCTTCTTTTTATTCTTTTCCTTTTTTTTTTTTAAACTTACATACATGACAAAGCATTATGCTATGTTTGTACTGAACACTTTTATTGCTTTATTACATTAGCATGTTGTGAATGTATGCACTGATTGGAATGTACTAATTCAGAATTAAAGAGAATGCCTCAGACATAAAATCTATCAGTACCTCATCTCAAAGTGGCTGACATAGTAGGACAAAGAGGGGCTAACACTGTGCAGTGTGTTGTTGTATTGTGAGAAGGCAGATAACAGAGGACATGAATATCAAATTTATTTACCCAAATATTAATGAGATTATCTGTAAAATATCTGAGCATGAAAAACTGTTATTTCCCCCTTAACTGCTTATTTTGTGCATCTGTATTCTCATCAGAAAGTCTCTGACAGGCTTATAGTAGAAGATATAATGAATCCTTTAGGCTTTCTGTCTCCTGTACTTGCTCATTAACCTCATGTAAATGTAATCATTTATTGCCAATTTTTATACAAATGTATTGAAGGCAGATTTGATATTGTCAGACATGCAATGGAATAACCTCCAGGAAACTTTCCTCCAGTGATGAGGTGACAAATGAATAAAAAAAAAAGAATGGATTTTGCAATTTAAAACATAGTATACTCAGGGAAGAATGTATAGCCAGCTGTTATGGAGTATGGTTCATTTCTATATATGCAGAGAAAAATATTACACAAAAGCTTTATGGGAGATGTAACAGATATTTAAAGTAACATGAAGACTATTCTGCCTAATTATGCTTATTTAATCTCTAGATTAGAGAGTAAAGAAGAGCTATAAGAAAGGTTTAAATACTTGTTTGTCATCTTTCAGTAAGATGTCACATTATGCTTCATTCCATACAAATTTAACTATCCTTTAGTCCTGTGTTTAGAGGGGAAGGTTGGCAAAGAAAGTAAAAGAAAATGCACACATGCTTCATTTGCTTAATCCCTAAAGGTCTTTTTGGTACTTCAGAAAGAATTTATGGTTTAGATATATATGAAGCTGGTGTAAAAGAAGTCAGTGTTCTAAGTTGAAAACTTTACATAGCTTTGGTGTATTTTCTCTTTCTTTCGGTATTTTGTAATTAATAGCATGTGGATGTTTTGAGCAGCTGCTGTTGCTGCTTGGGTAAGATTTGGGGACACATTTTGTTCAAAGTTCAGGCTTCATCTGAGCACAAACAAATATAAAGTTTTTCAAAACCTTGAAGTGCACTTTTAAAAAAAGCCACATGGAGAAAACAAGGGGAAATGAGTAGAAATTGCCCTGGGAGAGATTTCATCTTGACATAAGAAAGAAATTTTTCACAGTAAGAACAATTATTCACTGGAACAATGTCCCCAGGGATATAGTAGAGTTGCCTTGCTGAAGTTTTTCAAGTTACAGTTGGACAGAATGCTAGATAATCTGATCTATGTTCCCTTTTTCATGAAAGGTTGAACTTGATGAACTAGATGATCTTTTGAGGTCACTTCCAACCTGGTCTATTCTATAAAAAAACTAATCTTCATCTATGTTATTTCGTGGGGTAGAGGCTATATGAAAATCTGGCTATTACTGGGGACAAGGCTTCTGTAGCTGATAGAATGGTAAATAGAGACTGCATTTGTCTCTCTTTTGTCCCTGCATTTGTGTCTTTTTTGGATACGAAGTTGCTCATGTTTAAGGACCAGAACAGTGGTGCTTTCTTCTCTGTCCATCCTTCTCCACAGATTAAGAAATGTGCTTTTAATTAGCAGTATTAGGGTAATGTTTTATGAATATCAGTTATTTTAACATCCTTCAGTTCCTGTATCAGAGGAAAATGTACCAGTTTCCACAGTAAAGAAACTGAAGCATGGATAAAGTGAGGTGGTGAGTAGGAAACCTTGATACTCTTTACACTCAACATCCTGCTCAGAAGAGTTGACTTGGCCTTCCAAAGACTCCAGTAAAATGCATGGCAAACTAAAGTCCCTAAGTTTTGTGCATTAAACTGCAAAGACAGTTGCAATGTTGACAGTGTGTAAACCTCCCAGCATGATTGTCTAAGGCCAGACAGAAACAGAACCTAGATCTCCAGGTGTCTAAACCTAGGCCTTAATTCTGAGACCAGAACAAATGTTTGTAATCCTCCTAGTCTCTCCTGACTGTCTCTCAAAATAGAGTATAGTCTTGGTATTAGTGAGAACTGGCTTTAGTTTAAGTGGTTGGGTCCTGTGTTTTTTTTCTGTTTAAAACGTATTTCACTGATTTTTTTTTTAGTGGGGTGTTTGTATTTGTGGCAGACAGCTATAACTGGTTATATGATTTATTGTTTTGTATTAAACGTTTGAGCTGATTTTTCATCATCTCTATGTAAATAAATTGTACTGCTGAAGTTGGGAATTGACCTCCCAAGGTTTGCCTTGTAGTCATGACCAGATGTATCCTCAAGTGAGTTGACTGGATCATTAAGACTAATGACTCCACACTCTCCATGCAGGATGGGAAGTGCACACTTATGGGAATTACAACCCCTGGTATCTTTCATAAACTCTCATGGGTATACATCAGCCAAGAATGTCATCAATGAGTGAGAGAAGCTGTCTCTTATCTGTATACAGTGATTTCATTTTGGTATGCAAATGACCAACAAATAAAGCTTGAAATATTTCCTGATTTTTTTTCTTCATATTTTGTGCTGTGGCATGAGGAAGCGGCCTTTTTTTGTACCTTGTACCAATGTGGCCTGACAGAGATGGTTTTGTGTCAATGGTGAGTGACTGCATGCTTTCTGAGGTATTCATATTAATGTTTGATATTAGTGGTGAGTTACAGAGAATGAGCTGCAGAGACTATGATGTTCACTGGAATTTACTAACTTAGATGAAGCATTTATCTTTAAAAAGATAAGATATCTTTTTGATATCTTTTTGATATCGATAAAAGATTTGATATCTTTTATCTTTAAAAAGATAAGATATCTTTTTGATATCGATAAAAATTTGATATCTTTTATCTTTAAAAAGATTTGATGCAAAGTTCATATTTGTTAATAGATATTATTCTGAAAATTCATGGTAGAATAAATTGAGAGCTTCATCAATGCTTCTTTCAGTCGTGCCGGATCCAGAGACATATAAATTTATTTTTATTTCTAAATTGAATTTCTTTCCAAATTCCAGGCCAGACCAGTAGTTATCTGTATTTCTCAGCCTTTCCAATGAAAGCATCTGCTATACTGGACTAATGTGAAAATATAAAAATAATTGAATAAAAGAAGCAATGAACAGACTATTCTGAAAAAGAAAAAAAAAAGAACTGGACCTGTGATGCCAATCAAATATTAATATCTTCTCTAGGTTAAGTAAATTGGGCAAAAGTGATTTCTGTTGTTATTTTAGTTTTTCGTTTCTCCGTATGGTGAAGACAGTTTCCACGATACAAAACCAGCCAGTCAAAAAGGAGATACTGAAATCTTTATTTAGGACACTTTGTAATTAGGTTCCCTGTTTTGCTCAGCAAAAAAGGCTGAAAGGAATCCTTCATCCTGAACTGTCAGTCACACTCATTGATCACCATGTCAGAAATAAGACCTTTTAAGCTAAAGGGTAAATTAATCTAACGGTAGTATTACCCAAGGAAGGGAATGTCCTTGTATGCAAGCAGCTTCATGTGATATGAGAGAGAGCATATACACCTGCATACACACAGGCACAACCATGTGTGTACACACACACATATTTAATGTATAAAATGAAGGTTAATTTTCATTTTGGCTTTGGAAAATGAATTCTTTTTACAGTAGAACCACCTGACACAATACTGGCAGCATAAAGTACTGTTAGCATTGACGGAAATCAATGACATCAACTCCTTCGATGTCATCAGCAAGCAGCTAACAAATTCAGGTTTTCTTAATCGGATTCACTAATTTCCATATCTAAAGTGCTATTTCCTGCTTTCATAGCTGATTTTATAGTTTGACCATCCTTTCTTTTCTTTCTTATGTAATTTTAACATTATAGGAATATTATATTAAGTATATTGCTGTCTTTACAGTATTGCCAGCCAGAAAGATCAGAAAAGTTCAAATCTCACTTCATTTTGGTGAGCACCTCTATGAATAGCAGTTCTAATCTGCAGGCTCAAGAGATTGAATTTAGTCACCAAACTGAATGTAGAAGCCTACATCCCACTACATCACCTGGTGTCCCTCACAGTCAGTGAGGAGAAATAGACATTTTTGGTTTGTGATTCTTCTTATCCTGGAGTAGGCATCTAAAGTTGCTTAAATGTCTCAAGTCATAAGTCTGCTCTGTTTTTCTTCTCAATTGATTATAGAAGAATCTCATGAGGATCAGATGACATGTAAAGGTCTAAAAGGTGATTCTGCCCCGCTACTCTGCTCTGGTGAGACCCCACCTGGAATACTGCGTCCAGCTGTGGAGCCCTCAATATCAGAAGGATATTGACCACTTGGAGCGAGTCCAGAGGAGGGCCACGAAGATGATCAGAGGGCTGGAGCACCTCTCCTATGACGAAAGGCTGCGAGAACTGGGCTTGTTCAGCCTGGAGAAGAGGAGGCTCTGAGGAGACCTCATTGCAGCTTGCCAGTATCTGAAGGGGGCCTACAAGGGTGCTGGGGGGGGGCTTTTTACAAGGGCCTGTAGTGATACGACAAGGGGTAATGGGTATAAAGTGAAATCAGGGAGGTTTAGATTAGATGTGAGGAAGAAATTCTTCACAGAGAGGGTGGTGAGGCACTGGAACAGGTTGCCCAGAGATGTTGTGGATGCCCCATCCCTGGCTGTCTTCAAGGCCAGGCTGGATGTGGCTTTGAGCAACCTGGGCTAGTGCAAGGTGTCCCTGCCCATGGCAGGGGGGGTTGGGACTAGATGATCTTTAAGGTCCCTTCCAACCCTAACCATTCTGTGATTCTCTGATTCTATGAAATTGCATGTATCTGACTTAATATGAGAGAAACACCCTATAAAAAATCAGTTACATGGGGGGATGATGCTTAGAAACCATGGAGCTGATATCAAAGGCAGTTTTTATCCTTGGTGTGGTTCTACCATTTGCTCTTCGTATGCTTAGCTCCTTCTGTCTTTTCCCTGCCTCTCGAGAAATGACACCTACCCTAAGCAGGGTTTCATCCAGCAATTATGCATATAAACTTTACAGTAAACATGATATTGCTAGATGCAAAATATAATTTGATATTAACTTCTCAGAGATTGGAGAACCTGGTGCCCTTTAAAATCAACAGTTGTCCCTAGTGAAACCTACTTAGTTTATTTTATTTAGGTAGGGTCCAGCAGAAGTAGGTAGTCATAATTTCTGTAGCATTAGGCATTGTTTAGAGAAATCAGCCTGTGAGACTTCTGCCATGCACTCTACAGAAAACAAAATAATTGATTTTACATATTAGTAAGTGTTTGACTGGTGTTCAGAGTGTTTCTCTTCAAAAACAATTGTGTTCTGATTGTACAGAGCAAGTTTAACAGCAGCATTATTTTTGCCAGGATTCTTAAATATTGTTTGGAAAGGTCTCACCTGTCAGTGAGAGAGAAAAGTAACAAGTTCAATATTCATGCTAAAAAATGAGTGCAGTGGAATTTAAGGAACTGCTTGAATTAGGGGAAGCACAGCACAATCCTTCATTATGGACTTAGCTATAGTGACTACCTCTTAATAGTTCATTTTGTCAGTGATGAGAGTCCCCCATTTCCTCCCTCGTAATACCAGTGAGCAGATGAGCACACTAGGCACAGTCTAATATCACAAGTTATAATGAAATACATGATAACACAACATGTTTGGCTTGAGGTTGGTAATTTTTCAGAAACAAACATTATTTACTCTTTGCAGTGAACACAAAATCCTTGGACTGAGTTATAATGTAGCCGTGTGGTAATAGTGAGTGATTCACAAGATGTCATACTTTAAGTAGTGCATGTTGCCATTATGAAATCAATAAATTCTGTGTTAGAACACTCAGAAGAAGTGCAAAACCAGTAAGGAATGTCCAGGGTTATTATTACTATTCATAGAAGTTTTCTTTATTTAAACAACAACAACAACAGAAGTATTTAGTGGTATGGCTTAAAATGCAAAAGAAAAGAGGTTAGGTAGCTATCAGCCCTGTGTTAAGGGACACTTGAGTTTTGAACTACCTACAGATACAGCAAAACATGAAATTTGTGGACTCCATAGAAATCTGGATCTAGCCAGGCTCTGTTTTCTCAGAGTTCCCAAATGTATGCCACAGGCAGAAATAAACACCTACATAGAATTTCTTGGTGTAATAGCTTTCAAATTTAGCAGTCTTTCCGCAATGTGTTAAGATGTGTCAATTTAGAGCATTTAACAGAAAAAGAGCACAAAATGTTTATATTAAAAATCTGTTATTTTCAATCCATTTATTTGCAAATGTGCTATTGAAAGGTTGTGTGCATTTCTCATTATATTGCCTCCTTAATTTAGATTTTGTAGTCTTTGTGGCATAGATATTATCTTGGTAGTTTCCGAGGCAATATGTACACGCTACTAGCACCATTTCTACTGCTGGTAATAATTCAGTGATCACATGCTAAGTCTTCTCTTAATTCTAAGATTCATATTGTAGAGATGTGACACAAATAGTTGTTGGCTTTGAATCATTCTGGACATTGTTAGGATATACTGACATGGGATTTAAGTCCCTGAATGTGTGTGCAGTACTTAGCTTTTGTTCTTTTCAGGGAAACATGGGGAACAGCAGATATTCCATTGCTCAAATTTAATACTAGAGTTCCAAAGTTGAAAAAAAATTGAAATACTATTTTGTGAAATGTTTCATAGCTTAAGAATTTTGTTTCATAAGATAGGACAACCCACAAGATTTCAGTGTTTCCACATCCAAGAAACTCTAAAGCACAATATATATCAGATACAGAAAAATGAAAAGTTTCAATGAAAACACAGAATAACTGAAAGAAATGTCTTAGGTAAAAATGATGAGAAAAAGGACTCATAAAGAATGTGGCAACAGCAGCAATGCTGAACTTCAGCTTCTTTGATCTAATTTTCATTTTGTCACTTAAAGCAGAAGTTCGGGACAAAGCTAGATATGTCTAGACAGGGACACATATCATGGAATTCAGAAAGAGTTCTGAATTCAGAAACCTCTAAAAGAAGAGCTGATTTTTTTTTTTCCCATTTAAAATTGAGAAGGAAACTTTTAAGTAGGAAACTTATTTCAGAAGTCATGTGTTTTGGAAATGAGACCAGCACTGGCA
This sequence comes from Eurypyga helias, assembly GCF_000690775.1. Classification (NCBI taxonomy): domain Eukaryota; kingdom Metazoa; phylum Chordata; class Aves; order Eurypygiformes; family Eurypygidae; genus Eurypyga; species Eurypyga helias. The sequence continues at coordinate 13,662 of NW_010251977.1, read as the reverse complement.
AATATACTAATCTATATTTTGATTCCTTGCTCATTTTCTGTCCTTCATTTACATCCTAACTAAACAATAAGAAAAAAATAAAAATCACAAATACTTGAAATATGGAATAATGAAAGTGTTGTACAAGTTACCTTACACATATTTTACTTTAAAAATACAAATTATAACAGGAGCAACAGATGTCAATATGTAAATTCATTATTCTAACATTGATTTCAACCAAGTAAAGAAAATATGGTCAGATCTGTGCTTGGTGGATTTGTATAACTGCACATCTGAAAGACCTAAGTGGCAGTAACCATTGTTAAATTACTTTGTAATATGATTTTTTTAAAGAATTCAAACGAAAATTTCTACAGTTACTAATTGAAGGGAGTTCACTAGGCATGAATATTAAAAGCAAATAAAACCCATGGTCAAACTGATCTTAAAAGTGAAATAGTAATTTTCCTTGCTTAACTTTGCTGGTTTTTCGTCTGTCAATCTTTTCTTATTGTTCTTGGAGCCAAAGTTGACATAGTTATATTGATCTCCAGAAAAGCCACATAAACTTTGCTGTGAAGATTTGTGGGATCCAGAGTTTAGAAGATGGGATGGACAATTACGATTGCTTTTTGGTGATTTTATAGCATGCTTCCTATTAGCAAACTGAATAAAACCACAGGATGCTCTTATATAGATGGAGCAGGAACATTGCATCATGTGGCCAGCAGGTCGAGGGAGGTGATTCTGCCCCTGTACTCTGCTCTGGTGAGACCCCACCTGGAGTGCTGCATCCAGCTGTGGAACCCCGAACATCAGAAGAGTATTGACCAGTTGGAGCGAGTCCAGAGGAGGGCCACGAAGATGATCAGAGGGCTGGAGCACCTCTCCTGTGAAGAAAGGCTGAAAGAACTGGGCTTGTTCAGCCTGGAGAAGAGGAGGCTCCAGGGAGACCTCATTGCAGCCTGCCAGTACCTGAAGGGGGCCTACAAGGAAGCTGGGAGGGGACTTTTTACAAGAGCCTGTAGTGACAGGACAAGGGGGAACGGGTTTAAATTGAAATCGGGGAGGTTTAGATTAGATATCAGGAAGAAATTCTTCCCAGAGAGGGTGGTGAGGCACTGGAACAGGGTGCCCAGAGAAGCTGTGGATGTCCCATCCCTGGATGTCTTCAAGGCCAGGCTGGAGGTGGCTTTGAGCAACCTGGTCTAGTGGAAGGGGTCCCTGCCTATGGCACGGGATTTGGAACTAGATGATCTTTAAGGTCCCTTCCAACCCTAACCATTCTATGATTCTATGTGCTAGCCCTCTGAATCTGCAAGTATGTTTTATTCAGTATGCTTCCTTAATTTTGAAGTAAGGCAGAAGACTGTAGAAAAACAGAAGGTGGGCATAGAGGAAGGAGCCATGCATGGTGTCACCATGACCGAATCATCTTTATGAAGTAAAGCAAGTTCCACAATAAATTGGAATGTCCTTGCCAGGAGTGGATCCTATGTAATTTTCCTGGTTTTGTTTATTACAATAATGTAAGTGAAGGCAAATACTGAGACTATGTCTGCTGGTGAGTTATTAAGATCCATGTCATAAGAGTCCATTCTTATAAATCAGTACAGACTGCTGTGAATAATAGTCTTCAGATAGGTCAGAATCCATAGCAATTGCATTATGTACAGAGAAGCAGTCTAGGTAAACACCTGAAAGTAAGTTGTTGCTGAAAGCAGGGAAAGGGCTACAAAGAAACAAGGAGAAACCTGCAATGAATAATGTCAGTAAGAAGCCTTAAGAGAAAGCTGATAACCAAGCCAATGTGAGAAGTGATCTAAATTGCATCTGAGTTCTGAATGGAAGAGCTTTCACAGTTGGCTTAACTTTCTGCATTATACTGAGGCAGAGGGAAGATCTGGGATTCTATATGGGACCAACTAGGGAGCTAGAGTTAATGGCTCAAACCCGGAATATAGTAGTATTCTTACTATTATATATATAGGGAAGTTCAGTGCCTGGTTTACACAGTGTACATACAGTTTGGACAGGTGAAATTAGGCGAGTTGCTTGCCATTTTAAGTAAAATTCTTTGAGTAATTTTCTGCATATACAAACTGCACTCATAACTATATCCCAAGGAAGAATCTTCCCCTTAGAGCAATCAAAAAATACAAGGTTCACATTTGCCAGAAATGCTACATTAACTTCTGAAAGTATCCTGAGAAAAACGCAAAGATAAAATAGTGCTTAGGAGAGAATTGTGTGAGAAACTGTATAAAATCTCTGATGATATCTTTTTGGTAAAATACTTCAGAGATTTGAGATTTGTTTCAAGAATCAAAACATTACTTCAGAAATGGTAAGATTATATTCCCTTACCTGCCCAGGTATGAGTCAGTGAAGCTATAGCTGTTTCAGCAATAGCCAGACGGTTAAGTGTTATAAAGAGGAGGAAAATTGGATTTCTCTCTGCAGTTTACTGCAGAGTTTTGGCAACATACAGAACATCAAAACCAGCATCTGGTACGGTTCTGTGGGAATTTCCTTGACCTTGTATGTGCATAAAACATTTGAAACGTACTCTTATTTTTAATCTGTTGCTAAACGATAGAACAAATTTATATGATGTTTTGTATTGACTTAGCAAGCTGAAAAACATTAAGGTCCAGTTGGCCTAAGTGAATGGAAACTTTTAAGTAATTCTAATTCCACTATTTCATTATTCAAAGATTACTAGAATAATTTATTGTTTAAAAACGTTAGGTGAAGTACATGTCTGCTAGAAATCTATTGCCAGAGACAAATATGTTTCTTGCCCTGTCCATCATGCTTTTTTTTTTCTCCAGAAACATTTTCTTTGCACAATTGCAAAGCATGTAAGAGAGAAAGTAGGAAAAAAAAAAAAACAAAACTGCTGTCTTCTGAAAGCAGACTAATATGTGCTTATTTAGAGGGGGAAAAAAAAAAGTCCTTATCTTTGAAAAACAGCTGAACCTATCTAGAACAAATATTTTGGTGGCTTGTGCATATGGGCAAGTGCGAAGTCCTGTTGGCTTGCAAAGAATAACAACTAGAAGTATTGTCTTTAGGTCTGTGTGCAGGAGCCTGTCCCCATTACTCAGTCTCCAGCCATGTTTTGTAATGTGGCTTGCCTGTTTTCCAAGATATCCATAGTACTTCTGCTTAGAGTCATCACTAGAAAATAATAGCTGGTTTTTTCTCCATACATACATTTTGCTCAACAGGATTATTCTGAACTCCTGGCAATAAGATCAAAGAGATCTTTCACAATTCATCTCTCTTGCTTAGCATGTAAGAAGCTCATAGCAACTTCTGAGGGTTAAGTAATAGGTCTACTTACTGCAAGTACAAACATGGAGAAAAGGGTACAGAGAGTGAGAATTTTTTTTTCAAATTATTTTCCTTTTTTCTTAATTTCCACGGTGAGAAGCAACTGTTAAGAAAGTTGACAAAATTTCTTAATTGAATTCTGATCCAGGGTATGATAGCAGCTAAAAAAAATCTTTTTCAATTAAGTTGAAGAATCCATCATGTCCAATGGCACAACTTATGTGCAAAATTGTGATGGAGGTCTAAACGTCCCAATCTGTATTGGTCCTTTCTCAAAAGCTCTATGAATGAATATCCTTAGTAAGCAGAACAAATCCACAAAGGGTGAATTGCTGTGCAGGTGGAATTCATAGGCCTACTGAAGCCTAAAAGAGCCAAAGCACTCTGATAACACTGTGGGAGGATTCCCTTGGCTCTCTGCTGAACAACAGGTGCTGTTTTTCTCTGGGTCAACTGGGGGCTGCAGGTCTTGCTTGAGACACTTAACAATAACTTTGGAGCTTTGTGGAGATCCTTAAATTGCTCTGCCACTCTATTCCCTATTTATTTATTATGGTTAAGAAATTCTTCTTTTGTTTATCTCATTCTTAATTGTTATTCTTGGGCAATGGACCTAACCTAATTACTGTTTACATATGCTGACTCAAAGACTTTGATAAAATAAATTACTATGATGGAATTGGCCTAAAGCTCTTCTTCCTGCTAGTATGCCAAATGATCTGCTGGAGACACAGAAGGTACAACTACCTAAGTTATTTTTATGATAACCCACTTAGCCTATTACTGATACAACCCTCCCACCTCACATCCTATTGCAATTTGAATCAGGGCTTCAACCAGAGAAAATCAAAGCATGAGCACTGAATTCAATTAATTTACATCAACTTATATCAACTGAATGCCAGGTACAGTATTGAAAACTTTTAGACATTTAATTTGAGCAATTCTATGGTTCTGTTATATATAATTGATATACAAAACTACACAAATTGTTCATGAACATCCAGTCTTTCTCCTTCCAAACTTCTGAAGGAAATGAAAAAGCCGGTATTGTAGAAATCCTCATGGTACCATCTAGTTATGACCTCTAGATGTCAAAGCTTTCACAGTAATACAAACAAAATTGATAGGTTACCTTTTAATCCAACAGGGGCAGGCATGCTTTGTTTAAAAGGATTTAATCTTAGCAAAAGAGATTAGAAAAGGGAAGCAGCTACAACTGAAATGTCTGAAATTTACTTATTCAGCAGTCATACTCTAATGAGGGAGAATGAAGTATGCAGCTCAGCATGCCAGTGTTTAGAATGCTGTATTCTTCTAACAGTGACATCTTTGGTAGGCATGTATTTTAGTGTCCCGGAGAGGATGCACTAAATATACCTCCAAAATACAGGTAATGCTGCAGCAGAATAGTGAGTAGCTATGCATTCCTTTTACATTATGATAACTCCACAGCTTTTCTTCAGACATATTTGATGTATGTGATTGTCTTCAGCAACATGTATACAGTCATGGTACATCATGACTTTATTCTTCATTTTTCCTATGTGGTGGCTGTAGTCTGGAGTATGTTGGTATTCCTAGCAGGGAACCTCAGTCACAGAAAGAAGGGCAGGGGTGAAGGGATGAAGGATAATGCCTTTTCAAGTTCTGTCTCCTCAGGCAATATGGGCGCAACTGCTTTTGTAGACTTAGACTTGAGCATGAACACGGCTGCTAAAGGCAGTACAGATAAGCTGTTGTGAGACTTGCAGAGTGACAGCAACAAACTGGTAATGTTTGAGTAGAATAATAATAATTTTTCATTCTTTATGATTTTTTTTAACAGTACATACCTGCCTAAGAATTGTGGTATTTGTTACTTAACTTTTTTGTATGATACTAGTTTTCAAGCTTAAAAATTCATACAATTATGTTTATAAATCATAGGATAAGATGGCTGTTGATAGGGAAGGTTAGTCACCAATATAAAAACCAAAGAAGAATAATCAGCTCTCTTATAATAAGCACAATTGGAGTAAACCCATGAAACCTCAGAGCCCGTGAGAAAAGAACTAGTTAAATAACTTTTTTTTCTGAGATTGTTTCAAATATGTCTGTGATGTTAAATTGAGCCAGTGCAATGAAAATAAAAATTTTCTATCTTGCCCATACATGTTAATTATAATAGTTCAAAATACCATCCAATATTTTAGCATTGGATTCAGTTTACAAATGCTAGTCATATTACACAACGTAGCTGTAGGGATTTTTTGTCTTGTAGAGGGAAAAATAAGAAAGCTAATTATTTTTTATATACTTGCAATACATAGAGCTTTTGATCTTCTCAAAGGAACTTTGGCATCTCGAAGAATGTGTACCACACCTTAAAATTGTAATGATGTTACTTTATTTCCTTAACTCCTGATGGAGGACAAGATTCGTATTTACTTTAAAAGACTTTCTTTCCTGAACAGACTAGGTTAAGAGAGTGTGTGAATAAAGAAGTGACAGAGTGGGAAATAAGTGCAAATATTTTGCCAGAGGATGTGCTGCTTGTCTCCTGTTCTGTAGAGACACTGTCACACCGGGTGACTAATTTTGCTGCACTGTGGATATTTGGGTGATAAGGCTGTTTATCTTCCTCATTAATTTTGTAGTCTTTGGTGCTGCATCATACAACTCCACAGATCAAAGATTAGTACCCTAAATCACTGCTGTGTAATATACTGCTACATTTCCTGATAGCAAAACTAGTTTCACAAACATACATTGGGATAAACAAGGAGTGCTTGGATGTATGTTTGAGACCGGGATGTAGCACTTGTGAAAGGTGGTGAAATAAAGCTATTCACAGTATTGCTCTTTGGTATAAGATTAATATTTCTCACTGTTCAAGCCTACTTGGCAGATCCACTAATTTTCTTAAAGATGTGTTGATGTGGCCATACTTAGTGACAATTTAATGTATTGATTTTTTTTTTTTTTTTAAATTCCTGGCAGTTAATGGTAGACTAGGAAAAGACACGTTTTGCAGTAGCAGGTATGTCTCCATCAAAACCTGATGTAGGTCTACCAAAATCAATAAATCAGTAGCAGAACTTGAAACCCAACACTGGAAGTTCTTTTAGCATTCCACAGTAGTTATTCCAATGCCTTTGATTTACAGGGGAATTGTTAGTAATACCTTAAAGTGAATATGAAACACTGGGTGAGCCATTACTGTTGCCACATAAGGTTGAACATTGCAATGAGAAGACTTATGTAAAATACTTGTCTGTTTCTGACTCTGTTCCTTTTGATCTCTGTGTTAGCAGAAGATAGGTATGTGTTAGCATGTTAGGTCTGTATTTTCCTGTTTCCTTGAAGATATTCAAACATTCTTTAATATTGGTTTTTAAATATACCTGAGAAAATGATACAGAGGATATTATAACAATTTGGTTTTTTCTATTAAGTTGCAATCCCTTTAAAGATTTCCAATCTCTTCAATATTTCCATCTTGTTAAATGTATAGCAAGTTAAACCAGCAGAGACATTCTGCTGAGAAAATGAAGCATTTAATGTTTGTTTTATCTTCTGTGTACAATGGAGTACTGTAGCCTACCTGTTCCCTAGCGCTTCAAATAACCTCATGGTTATGCTTTGTTATGCTTTGGGTGGTTGGAAGAAAAAAAGGCAAAATGTTATCAGCCAGTTCTTTCATAATTCCTGAATTTTTAAGTAGTAGATCACCCACTTACACAGGACAACCAGAAAGATCAATTTTGATTAGTCTTTAATATGGCTATTCAGCATAGAATACAACTGATTACTTATGACACCCTTGCATTAGCAGTTTTTAATGTTGTGGTAAAGAATTAAATAAACACTTCCATGTAGTCATAGTCTCGTGGTGAAAAAAATTCCACTAATTGCAAAATACCACTAAAAACAAAGTTCTGATATTTTTCCAAATCCAGGCTTGTTTATGTTATGATTCATTTCTAAGTGGTATTATTCTAAATTCCATGTCTAGCTTTTATATTTCAATGTCTCTTTCTTTGTATCAGAAATTATCAGTATTCAATGATATGTTATTTATAGAGGAACACTGTATAGCCTGGATTAAGTGACATCCTTTGAGAATGCGGATGGCATAAACTCTGGTCTCCATTGGGTAAGTCTGTAAAACTAAGCACAGTAGTAAACACCTGTCATTGACCGTGTTAAGAATATACCTTGTTTTGTCTTGTAATATGTAACAGAAACTTTGTGTCCACAATGGATGCTCGGAGTTTCTTGCATGATAAGCTGGAGAGGGACTTTTTTTACAAGGCCATATAGTGGTGTAGGACAAGGGGTAATGGCTCTAAACTGGAAGAGGGTTGATTTAGATTGGATATAAGGAAGAAATTCTTTATGGAGAGTGTGGTGAGGTACTGGAACAAGTTCCCCTGAGAAGCTGTGGATGCCCCATCCCTGGATGTCTTCGAGGCCAGGCTGGGTGAGGCTTTGAAGAACGTGGTCTAGTGGAAGGTGTCCCTGCCCATGGCAGGGGGGTTGGAACTAGATGGTCTTTAAAGTCCCTTCCAACCCAAACCAGTATATGATTATATGATTGTATATAAAGGTTAGAAAGAGGTGGAGCATCTGTACTGATAGATTCAAAGAGATATAGCTGAGTAAGGAACATATTTCTGTTTATATTTTTTTGGAAGATATTGCCCATCCATGTATTATCGTCATCTGCAGCTCAAACACATAACTGAACCACAAGTACTAATTTAAGCTACTCCTGATAGTGTCCTAATAAACCTAGATAAAATCTTATCAAGTTTTACATGCATAATTTTTAGAAACCCGATCAAAGCTAGCTATGTAAACTTCCTCTATTGTTTTTGGAGAAATCTGCAGAGAGCTATCCACCTAAATAATGTTTAAATTGCCGTTTGGAGTCAATTGTAGCATTGTCTAAAGAGAGATTGATGATGCTTTGAAGTGGGCTGGGCACCAAATCTCCTGGTAGTCTAAGCAGGGAATCTGCTCAGAGCATGCTGTCTCTCCATTTTGTCCCCCACACTTGGGTATGCTTTCTGTAGAAACAGAGCACAAGGTGTGATACAGATACAGAATTTATCCTGTTAAAGGTTTGGGGCACAGAATGCATCCACTCATGTACATTAAATATAGCCATTCAGCCTTGTCTACACTACTGTGTTATAGACTAGATGCCTGATTTTTAAACCTTAAAAGTTATGTAAGATGAATATAATTCCAAATAGTGATCTTTTAAAAGTAGCATCTTTTCCTCTGGACTATGGTTGGATTTTGGAGTTAGGCTGTACATTTTACTCTTTCGGCTCTCCTATTTTCAAGTCTGAGGAAAGCTTTCTGGCAGATTTCAGGCCTGTATTTGATCTCAGTACAAAGTTGATTCAGATCTTGTTATAGCAAATTCCACATTTGGGTTCCTGCAACTGGAAAGCGTGGTCTCTGATTCAGCTATCTGATTAATTCTATTATCACCTCATGCTGTTGCATGTGGTCCTTGTTTCTTTAGGTTATGCAATGTAAATGTTACAATTTACTTACCTTTTAAATGTTTAGGTGTGGTGGGTTGATTAAACATGTTCCAAAGAAAACACTTCTCAGTTGGCCATTTCCATCCTTCAGAAACAACAGCCATGACAATCCTCCAAAGCCATGGCTTATAAATGGGAAATGTAGAAATAACAGATCACACCTTTTCCTGACCTGATTTCTCTGTTTTTTCTGTCTGCCAGTCCCTCTCTTTCATGTCGCAGATTTGAGTGTAATTATTTCAGATTTAAATTTCCATCTAGGCAATATACAAAAATTGTGTTCATTGCACAGAAAGATGAAACTTTTCTTTTATCCCCTGGATTGTGAGGAATGACCATTCTATCATTTTATCCTCCAACATATGAGAATAGCTTGCTTTTTAACTTTCTCCCTCCAGAGTTTACAACATTTTTATGCTCTTTGTTTACTTCTTCCTATGTTTCTCCCCATTTTGCATCATATTTGGCACCCATTTCATGCTGCATTACCCTAGATTCCTTTTTATTTACATGCTACCTGTTAGAATTTCCTGAATTTCTCTGCCTCCTGTTCTCCAGGCACATTGCAGGTGCATTTGATTTTTGGTTTTAATTTTTCTGTTAGTATGGCTTAATATGTGCTCTTAAAGTTTGAAGGTCACATGTGCCAGTCTTGATGATGTAGCCTACAAGTTTATTTGTTTTAGCAGTCATTATTGAGTCATACAGTATCTTGAGCTGGAATAGACCTATAAAGATCATTGAGTTATAAAGTTTTTTGTCTGGATGGTAAAAGCAAAGCTTTGTTATTGAAAGAATAAATCAAAAATTACTATGAACCCCTAAAACCAGAAGTTAAGAGTTTGCATCAATATGCTTATGGTTTATGGAGTTTGTCTCAGCACAAGGAAGCATATAATCTGAGAACTTTGTGGGGAAAGTAGATAATTCATGTAGTTTAGTAGATAATTCATGTAGTTTTCCATGTGCTAATTTAACATACTTGTGCCCCGCAAGAAGAAAATATGACCTGTACTAACATTTTGTTTGCATCTTGTCGGGTAAGTGGTGAGGAAAAACTTTCTTCCTCCCTTCATGCATGCTCATAATCTAACTTCAATGAGGAAATGCATCTGAGTATTAAGGGAATTCCCCTTGCACAGTCAGGTGAAATTAGAATTAAAAAATGTTTGAATGACATAGATGGCAAAATATCTATTGAGCTTCAATGTACATTTTTTAATCCAGTTATTTTAAATAGCCAATTCTTGTCCTATGTAACTGAGATATATCTGAATTTTTGTAAGCTTTATTTTTAATGAATTTTTATCCATGAGATATATATCAAGCATAAAGCTTCAGCTTATTGGAGGAAGGTAAGGTAGGGTGGATACATGGACTCAAAATTTTATCAGAAAACCATGGGACAAGTAGATGACTTTATACTGTGTTTATGAAGGTAGATTTTTGAAAATGTTTTGTCTTTGACAATTTTTTCTGTTGTTGTGGCACACATTCACCAACCTTTATCTTGTCAAGAAAATTCATACATTTTAAAAAATCCTCACCTTCTGTTATAAATGCATCTTACTGAAATTTATTATAAAATTGAAGCTGGAATCATTGAAATCTGAGTCATATCATTGCTGTGATGCACTGAGTATTGAGTCTGGGTCTCAGATGGTCATACCATATAAACCCATCCTGAAGCATAAACATGAGAAATCACCTCTTACAGTCTCTCTTTTACTTTCTTATCCTCGAATGACGTCACAGGATCCTGTCCTCTTTCGCACTGGATTTGCTAAGCAGTCACTGTATCCTTGTTAAAAGATGAATGCATCACAAAGCGGCAGGGTTAAAACTGGTTCTGCACACACCTTGCAGTCTGTCAAGAAACAGCAATGTTGAATTTTAACTAATAACTAGTCCTAGAATTTTTGACATGAGTCCAAGTGAATACTTTCTCATTATCCTGGCTTTGCTGCTCTCTTCTTGGGATCAAACTTTTCACTGTTCAGGCACTTGGTCCAAGGCATCCCAAAGGTATTTATTCAGCTAACTCCCATTCACATTAACACTGTCATCATAAGGTGTCTTTTTTTAATCTCCCTGTGGAAAAACATATGCATACAAGGGCTTTTGCAGGTGAAAGAATACTATTTGTGCTTATTACTGGAGCTGGTCTAAAATTACCTCTTAAGGACGACACAGAAATTGTGATGGGTGTAATTACATGGGTGTAAGAGTAAATTCCTTAAACTAGCTTTCCCCTCCTACTGTGTCATACATAACTAAGTGAAAGCAAAGAAAGCAGGTGAATTTTCAGAAAATGAGATTGGTTCCTTTGAAACAAAGAGCCTCTGGGATAAATAGCTGTTTCATTGGTTTTCTTTAGAGACCCATAAAAAGAAACTAGGATAAAGAAGAATCGTCACAGAAATATGGTCTGAGTTCACGCCTCTCTCCCCAGAAAAAAGAAAAATCAGTTTCAGAAATGTTTTGAAAGGAGGATTTTACTTTTTTCTATTTCACTAGGCAGTAAGTTTAAGTATTTGTTTACTTTAAAAGGTGAATTAAGAAGTCACATAAAATGCTGCAAAAACCTGCTCAGTAGCAATCGCTGTTATTCAGCACACTAGGAGACAGCAACATATAGCACCTAGAAATATGTTAATATGGGAAAACAACACTAAGAAAATAGTGAAAGTAGTCTTAGTAGCTAAAGGTATGAAATGCATGATCTGTCTGACTTGCTGGCTCTGTTCTGATTAACATCTAGTTGGTGTTCCACAACACAGACTCTTTTTCACCCCATACTAACAGGAACAGTAAGACACACTTCTCCTGCTTAGTTAGAGTTTAATACCTTGATGGAGAATACACAAAGAAATTATTTTTCTGCATTTTGCTGATGCTCCTAAGATATGCTCCAGTGGTTTACTATGCTTAAATCCCTACAGGGGACTCATGACTTCCCTTTTATTTCTGTTACTGTAAAGGGAAAGCAAAAAAGACAATTGTTTTGTGTAAACTTCTCTTTCCTTTCTCCATATAATTCTATGTTCTTATCTATTTAAAGATGGATTTTAGATTTGTCTGTGAAAGAAACATAATTCCCAAATCCTAACACAGAGCTCTGTGGATGTTTTCTGTGTTTAGGCAGAACTACACTGAGATCTTACAGTTCTTTAGAGTAACATATTTGAGATGAAGAAAGCCCAAAGGCCTGCATTCTCCTCTCATTCCTGAAACTTCTTTCTTTTCAGTATCTTTTGGGAGAAGAAACAGGCTCCTTGCTCTCTGTAACTGCTTAGGGGTCAGTGTCTCACTCCCCAAAGCTAGCATGGTTTTTGATGTTGGGTTTTTTTTAATAGTCTTCAAAACTCTTTCTTCTGTTACTCTTTTTTTTTTAATTATTATTATTTTTTTATTTGGACGTGTGATTTTGCTGTGTTTTTGCAAGTCTTGTAGATCACGGCCCAAAATCAAAAAGGTGTATTGTTTATCTTCTTGTTCAGCCTGGAGAAGAGAAGGCTCCGGGGAGACCTTATTGCAGCCTTCCAGTACCTGAAGGGGCCTACAAGGAATCTGGGAGGGGACTTTTTACAAGGGCCTGTAGTGACAGGACACGGAGTAATGAGTTTCAATTGAAAGTGGGGAGGTTTAGATTAGATATCAGGAAGAAGTTCTTCCCGGGGCGGGTGGTGAAGCTCTGGAACAGGTTGCTCAGAGAATTGGTGGATGTCACATCCCTGGCCAGGCTGGATGAGACTTTGAGCAACCTGGTCTAGTGGAAGGTGTCCCTGCCCGTGGCAGGGGAGTTGGAACTAGATGATCTTTAAGGTCCCTTCCAACCCTAACCATTCTATGATTCTATGATTCTATATACTCAGAAGTAATGTTCTTTGTTGCTAAGCCAGTAATCATAAATAGCAACCAGCCACTGCTTCTCAGTTAGTCTCTTGGGATTCAACCAGAATATTTTCTACTTCCTTTGCAGCACTCCGCTGAATGAAGTCGCTCAGTTCTGCTTATTGGATGCAAATAATTGTCATGGTGTATTGACTCAAGGAACTTGAAGGAGTTGAACACTCTCTGAACAGATTCTGGTACATACACTTGGCATGTGTTAAAGCAATTTAAAGTTAAAATGTTTGAGAGTCTCTAAAAGAATGAGTATATAGTGTGAATCAAAAAACCCTGCCTTAGTCCTTTGCTAGATATTCCATATAGGTAATGCAATCAAGTGAAGAACTGTATTGTTATATTGTTCCTTAGGAGAAGATAAAATGCTGAGTTTTCTGCTTAGCTAGTCAAACTGTAGTAGTCAGTCAGTATCTACCTAGTCAATATTGAACACTTTTATATTTAGATGGAAACCCTCAGAAAACCATTAGACTTGTTAAAGCTACGATGCCTGCAGACAAAACCAACTATTTTGATTACATTTGAATTAACTTCCCCCAGAAGTTCAATTTTCTTAATTTCACCATTCTTGCATACATGAAATTGATGCAATTTATACAGTGAAGGTTAGAGGCAATGCTCCCTATAATTTCTCTGAAATGGCAGGTGAGATGCTTGATTCAGCACAGTATGATTGTAGTGCGTGAGTTTATGAACAGCTGTCAGTGGCTATCTGTCTTTAGGATCTAAGTGGAAAGTATCTTTAGAATTACTTATTTCAGGTAGAGTCTACCTAGTGAAGAGTCTTTGTATTTTATGTATGTATGGTTTCATTAAGTTTCCTAAGAGATGACACTATAAAAAATACACATCACTACAATGTCTGAAGGAGTGTGTAGGGTCTTGTAAA
>NW_010251976.1:94001-96776 GCF_000690775.1 Eurypyga helias | reverse complement strand
GGGGTCGCCGACTGCCCCCTCGCCGTGCGTTCCCAGCCGCCGATGCGCTGCCCACCCTCGCGTTTTGGCACGGGCACAGGCCTCGCGCAGCCCTGCCATCCCGCGCGGCCCGCTGGCCAACACGCGTACCAGTACCCCTTCCCAAACAGGAGTCCATTTCCCAGCTGGAACGCGCGGGTTAAGTAACCCACTCACGCGGTAGAACTGATGCTCCGAGTAAGCCCAAAGCATTTGAGAGAAGTCCCAGATCATCTGTCACGCTTTTTCACCCCAGCAAAGTTTATGAAGTAGCTAGTTGCTTAAATTTATAACAAAACATAACCTATAACCACGTTATTATGTAGTATTTAAATTGGACTGGGGCCCCATTGTATTTGTGGTGCCAAATCAAATGTCTCACTGGTGAACAAATCAGCCTATTTTCCTAAGCACAGTTTGCTTTATTAAGCTTAAGGACGTAAACGCTGGAAAATCAGTACCTTCCAATCCACGAGCTCTTTCAGATACTTCTGCTTGGTTCCCCAGCTGTCTTTCTGTCCCAAACCTGGACAACTTTTCAGTTTGCCACTGTTCCTCAGAGTTAACAGTAAGAACGACATTTTAGGCACATTCATATACAACATGGAAAATTTGGCGAGACGATGTCTTACAGCCCCACGTCATGACTCCTGACAGAGACCCATGACAACTGGTAGTCCTTACTCTTAGGTCACTGTCTATTTCTACACTTGGAGTGGAGTTGTAGACTGTCTTAATGTACCTCAGGTAAGAGGCAAAATGACAATGAGACAACACAGCGCACGGCAGAACAGACACGCTAAAGACGTAACAAAGGCCATCAGCCCCGCTGCCACTCCTCTGAGACTGGTGTGACTGTACGTGCTGTAATTACTTCTCTGGAGAGCAGTGCAGACATACTCTCAAAGGCAAGGTGTAGTTAGGGGATGAGGTAAACAAATGGGCTAAGGGATGTAGGTCAAATGAGGTAGCAATTCACACCGGGAGTGACCACAAGAGTCTCTAGCAGTCAGCCTGCCACCAGCCCAGGTCTTGCTGGCCTCAGCGTTACGGTACGCCCCACGGAAGGAGTGAGTTTTGGAGAATGACTCAAATGAGAGGGTAAAGTGGTTGCTTTACAGTGTTGGGTGTGGGAAGCAAAGGGGAAGCGGAGATTAGGACTGGAAACGCTGACACAATACGGACAGGGTCCATACGGACCATCGCTGGTGATCTATGTTAGCTTGGGGCTACGTGGGGGAAGTTCTCAAGTCAGCGCAGACAAGAATTACCTATTTCGGACCCCCTCCTTGCCCTCTGAAGGCAGATTCAGTGACGGCGCTGAAATGTCCAAGAGAATGACTTGAGCATCACCATGAAGGGAAATATTTCATTATATGAGACAACAGGCGTATCAGAAGTTAACTTTCAAAACACTTTCTACAGGTCTTTTAACTTACCTCATAGCCTCCCTGGTATCTCTGAGGGCCTGTGCTGGTCACTTAGAAACTTCTAACAGCACTATGCAAACCTCAGTTTCAATGGATTTACGTTCCCATGTTCCTGTGTATTACTTTGCACAAATAGCCCAGCTATACCCATCACATTAATTTTGAATATCCTTTTTAATCCACAAGAACCCCTCAGAGAAGGGAACCCCCAGTTCCTCCTGTGTCCTCTATCTACCAGCTGGACCAAAACACAAAGCAGAAAAAAATATTGCTGAACTGAGCCACTAATTTGGGTCTCTCCTTGATCCAACCAACAGCATTTCTAAAACTTAAGAAATTCTGTTAACTTTGAGGTCTGAACCCTTCTATATACATTTGAAGCTCATCAGCAGGCTAAAAACTGCTTGAGGAGAGAGAAATAACATGAGAAGGTATTGACAGACTAACAATGTGCTCACAGCAACTTAATTTCCTTAGAAAGCCACGCTTAAAAGCTCGTTTTGGATAATTAGGTAAAAATATCAGTATGTGTCATATTTCCTAAATGTCCTAACACTTAATAAAGGAAATACCTAGAAAATTGCAATTACAGAGTTAACAGTATTCAGTCAATTAGACATCTGTCAAGTTTATACAAGTAAACACCATAGTTTTAATCATAGAATCACAGAATGGTTTGGGTTGGAAGGGACCTTAAAGACCATCTAGTTCCAACCCCCCTGCCATGGGCAGGGACACCTTCCACTAGACCAGGTTGCTCAAAGCCTCATCCAGCCTGGCCTCGAACACTTCCAAGGATGGGGCATCATCTTCCAAGCTTGTTTGTTATACATTTTCTACTGGTAGTATGCTCAAATCCTCTTCAAACTCTCACAGCCTCATTGAGTCAGGCTGTCCTTCCACATGCACGCACTATTTAGGAAAGCACTGAAGAGTGCGTCTGAGAACAGGATTAACTTCCTGTACTGGAGACCAATAATTACCCAAATCTTTTCTTAATCTGAATTATTATGTTTTTAAAGCCTGGGAAGTGTATATAGTATTCAGGTGCCTTCACGCCAAGGTTTAGTAAAGTGATGCAAAGCAAAATTTATCAACAGAGCTGCTATGAGAAAGAAGGCAAATCACTCCTCTAACTATAAACTTGAACACCTTCCAGGTTCTTACAGTATTTGAAGTAAAACAAGCCATAGTATTTTGTCAAAGTTGCACACCAAAGTTGAAGTAAATCAGTCCTTCTTATATAAAAGTTTTTATACAGTCCTAAAAAGGCAAAATGACATCGAAATTTCTGATTAAGAAAAGGTGCTTTTGAAGTGGCATTCCT
>NW_010251976.1:71429-93977 GCF_000690775.1 Eurypyga helias | reverse complement strand
TTTTTTTTTTTTTTGTTTGTTTCTTGAGAGGATTCATACTATTTATCGCTGAGGATGCTTGAAAAAGGTGAAAATACGAACAGTTCATAGCCCTTTCATAGGAATTTCCAAAAAACTGAGCTATATACTGTGTTATTTACAGGCTAACAGTTTGACTCCGGTTGAGTAAGAAAGGCCACAGTGAACTGAGAGGCAGTGCCAGCTTTACATGTTCTGGTTGACTGAGTACAGTAATTTATGAAGAGAAGAACTCCAAGAATAAATTCCAGATTGGTATATTTACAAAATTTTAAACAGTGATTTGACAATGGTCATCCCACTTACTGCAACAAAAATGAAATGCTTGCTGTAGAAGCGCTAAGTCTGTAATTTAAAAGAGGTTTAATGCGCATGTGACAAGGAATGAGAAGGATTATTCCAAGTGTAATACAGGTGGGAAAGGATTACAAAAAATGTGACATGGGAGAAAAAATACAGAGTCTACTGATGAAGGCACAACTTTCCCTCCCCCCCCAGCTCTGAATAGGTAGTGATAAATCTCTTAGCTTTCTCAGAATAGCAAAGGGCACATTTATGTAATAAAATCACTCACTTAAATCTGAAAAGTCTAAATGAGAATGATTCTTTCTACTTAGTGTAGAAATTCTCTCTTCCACTCCCACAACTCTATGATTTCTTTCATGGTTCTTTTCTAAATAATTTCTGAAAGTCTATTTCAAAAGCAGTGATTTTTTTAAAAAAAGGTACTCTTAAAAGAGAATACAAAAAAAGAGTCAAAAAGAATAATTTCAGGAAAACATAAAAGCATTTGTCCTACTTCAACAACTATTGGGCAAGATGCCAAAGGAAGTGACTCTCTAAGACATACTCTAAATTAATGAGTGACCAAATTTAACTATTAAGATGCAGTATTATTGAAATAAGAGATCCCTTTGCTTTAAATGACAGGGTCTTTTCCAGGCTGCAGTACATAGCTAATGCTCCAGTTCTGCAATTTGCACCTTCCTTTTACATCCCAGGCAAAGACTCTCCTGCAAGCAATTAACCTCCAAGGAATCTTTACACATTGACAGGTCCCACAGGGGGAATTAAGCTGAGTTATATATCTACTGAAGTTAAAGGAAACTCACCTACTGCCTTCACTGGAAGGTGGATCAGCTTAGAAAGATTTCTCAGCTTCGAAATGAGGGAAGAATAGTATGTTTGTGTATGCAGGCTCAAACTAACATAGGCTGCTAATTGTTTTCATCTGGTTTATATATAAACTGTGTGAAATTAATGTAGGATTTTTCCATTTGTGTCTATCTGCAAGTAAACTAATAATAATAAATTGAAAGGGGTTTTCCAAATTCAAGACCTTTGTTGTCTTGGCACTGAAAAAAACCATTCCAGAAAATGAATCATGTTGCTAAGGAAAACACTCAAAGGACAGCTTCGGTTAAACTTAATTTGCCCAGTGAAAGTCATTGTTGCCCCTTAACAGGAAACTGGTATGCTGCTTCCGAAAGGCCAGTAACTGTTGCATTTCCTTTGCTGCTGATAATGGCAATTACTGACCAAAGTGAGAAAAGTTTATTACAATTCAGTCTAAATCACAACACACAACAAACTGTTTTTCCCTCTAATCTTCTTTCAGATGTGCTTTGCTGAGGCTGTTCCACTGAGCTTGCTCAGCTCTGTTAAACACAGAGACCTAATTTAGGGAGAACACAATAGCCCGATGGAGTGACGCCATCAATGAAAAATGACCCTTGTGTACCAGGTTACCATTATCCCATCTCCGAGTTGCTCTTACTCACCCACCTACACCACCACAGCTGCATGCAACTTAATGATGGCTACAGCCTTTCAGGCTGCTAGAATGCTATTTATAACCCCACGGGGTCTGACTGCGACGCTATTCTTTCTCCCCATCCTCAAGAGGCATTATTCAGGCAGCATGACATGAAGAGGTGGCTGGTAGTACAGAAGAGCAGTTTCCAATAAACAGATCATTGTGTTTAAACATAAAGAAGACTTCCAGTTACCAATTAGGAAGGCTGAATTCCACCTTTAATTTGTCCCTCACAATGTGTAAGATGTAGGATGGAAAAGGACCATGGAGACGTAAAGTAGGCAGAAATCTGAAGGAAAATAGATTAGTCTTTTTTTTTCTATATCATATATATTTTTCTTTTTTTTATTGTCTTGAAAACAGTTACATTAGATTTTCTGTTAGGTGGATGTATATCAAAGTGACACGGACTAGTTGGGAGGAAAGGGTGCGATATCAGAGAGTTGGGATTGTCCCACTCTGCAGCCATTTGCATCCTTCTCTGCTCCACCTGCCATCCTTTCCATGTCACACCCCTCCTTGCAGCAGCTGATGGCCCTACAGCCATCCTGCATTTATTTTCCTTGCTTGAAATAACAGCATGTAAAAGAGGCTATTAAGAGCTCTTTATCAACCTTCTCCCCCACCTACTTAATTACCCTGCCATCCCTCCCCTCTATTCAAAACCATCCTTCCAAAATTACCTTAGGATATGAAGGTGCCTTGTTACGCAAGCAGGAGGCCAAAATAAATCAATGGAATAATAAATACGTAGAGAAAAGGCCTTGAGGGGTGTGAGGGCAGAGGACCATCAGCACTGCTAGGCCAGGGGCTGGAGGGTCAGTGAGGAGCTGGCAAACTTCCTGCATTTTGGTGTGTGAGCCGTAGTGAGGGGCTGCACATGGGTTTACTTGATTTCTGAGTGATGGTTCTAGTGGAAGATGTCCCTGCCCATGGCAGGGGGGTTGGAACTAGATGGTCTTTAAGGTCCCTTCCAACCCAAACATTCTACAATTCCATGAACACCACAGAGGGACAGAGTCCAACAGATGCTAGAAAAGATGGAAATGCTTTAAAAGTGAAGCAGGTAGTAGACTCGATTAGGAATGATGCTACATCAGTAGAAATGATGTGAAGTCACATAAGATCATCTTGTTTCTGATGCTAATTATAATAAAATAACAGGTTTCAGTAGAGTAATTGTCCCAGTGTGATGCAACAGAAACACCCAACTAGTTGTAGTGCAGCTGCTCACCTGAGTTAACTCCATGTTGGCAGGGCAAAAAGCCCTGAACAATTACAGCTTTTGATATGTTCATGAGGTCAGAACAGTGAAAAACTCAGTAAGATTAAGAAAAGAAGAAACAGGTAGCATTTGGGGGAAGTATTGGGGCTTGTTATTAGGAGTTTTCTAGGCCATCTTGATTCATGCGCTTCTAGAACCGCAAAGAGATTTTTTTGCAATTAATATCAATACTTTCCTTTATTTAGTCTTTTTTTAAAATTACAACCTTGCTGTCTTTGTTACAGCCTGAGGTAAATTAACATTCATGGGCACATTTCTTGTGCCAGGAGATTGAATTACCATCTTCACCATGTTTCTCTTCTTTTTCAGACAAGAATCTTCTTGATAATTCTACCTCTAGTTTGTTAAGAACTTCTACTTTTTGCTTGAATTTACTCTATCAAGAAACCTGTGGAATGGAAAAGCTAGAAAAAGCAATTTGTACAAAGTGGATAACAATGAAGTGCTACAACAACGTTTACGTGCTAGGCCTTTTCAATAAAAAATGTGCTCTGAATTTAGCCTGCCTGGAAAATTCAAAACAATAATAAGCTTTTAACTAATAGATATCCCACTTTTTCTCTTGTGTTGCAGTAACTAATTATCCTCTTCATTATTAATCCTAAAATCCAAAGTATCAAACTGTCTATTTATGCTGGCAGGACAAGAAGTTACCTGACTTTAAAGATGCAAAAACCACAGAGTGCTGCTCACTCAAAAACATCATTTGTCTGGACATCGAATCAGACACATACAAATTTATAAATTTTGGGCTAGCTTACTGGTCCTGTTAAAAATAATCATAAAAAGAATCATAGAATGTTTTGGGTTGGAAGGGACCTTAAAGACCATCTAGTTCCAACCCCCCTGCCATGGGCAGGGACACCTTCCACTAGACCAGGTTGCTCAAAGCCTCATCCAGCCTGGCCTTGAACACTTCCAGGGATGGGGCATCCACAGCTTCTCTGGGCAACCTGTGCCAGTGCCTCACCACCCTCTCTGGGAAGAACTTTTTCCTGATATCCAAGCTAAACCTCCCCACTTTCAATTTAACCCTGTTACCCCTTGTCCTGTCACTACAGGCCCTTGTAAAAAGTCCCCCCCAGCTTCCTTGTAGCCCCTTCAGGGACTGGAAGGTGCTATAAGGTCTCCCCGGAGCCTTCTCTTCTCCAGGCTGAACAAGCCCAACTCTCTCAGCCTGTCCCCAGAGCAGAGGTGCTCCAGCCCTCTGAGCACCTTTGTGGCCTCCTCTGGACTCACTCCAACCAGTCTATAACCCTCTTATGTTGAGGGGTGGGGTCTCACGAGAACAAATATTAAATAAGACCTTTTATCAGCAGGATAGTGAAGAAAATCTCTTGCAGCCTGCTGTTATTTGTAATATTATAATTGTTTCTAGGAAGCAATACAAATAATACATATTGACAGCCTACACAAGGTAGTCTGATTTTGGTGGTAAATCAGAAGGGATTTTTAAGATCAGAACATCAGCATCATGCAACTGTCTGCTTATTAGAACAGCGTGGAAGAAAACTTAACTTTAGCAGCATAAAGTGGAGTCAGTTATCTATTTCTAAGGTACCAAATGGCATAATTGTCTACACCAGGGGAGGACTGGAACCCATGCCCCAAAAGACCTTTATGGCCATTGTCTCAGACACCCATATTTCTATGACTAGATGTTAAACAACTCTGGATTTTGCCCGCCCCAGAAGTAATGGTAAATAATCTGAAAAAATTGAAAAACTCAACCAGGGAAGATGTCTTTATGACTGAGTCTGGGGAAGACAGATTCTGGATTTTGTTTCTGTCTGACCTTGGCAGCTCAGCATACTTTTCTCAGCTTAAGTGCCATATGTGTAAAATAAGTGATGATAGGAGTAGTGCCTTATAACCTATGGGTCTGCAAGGACGAATCCATCACTGCTCCTCTGGCACTTTGATGCTTACGGTGATGAGAGCTATAAAAAGTGTACACACGGAGAAAATAATCCATTATCTACCCATGCAGAGCACAAACCCTAAATTCCATTTTTTTAAAGGAGTTCAGACTAAAGTGCCCATTTCAAGACCCAATTGCCTATTTTGATGATGGTCCATTAATCTTCTAAAACAGAGTTTGCAGATCTGACTAATAATTTATGTCTTGGAAGAGCACAGGATAGCTCTGAACCTGAAATATTGCACATTTCCTTGCTACAAAAGTTAATTTACCTTGGTGAGCTGTCTTTGCCTAAACATTGCAGACAGCAAAATGGACACTTCAATTCCTGTCAGTGACGCTGTCCTTTTTAAAAAAGGCCTTGTTAAACTTCAGATTAAAAAAGACTGATGAGAAAAACCTTAGAATGCATTCCCACAAAACGCTGGGGTACATAATTAGAATATTAAGCGGGAGCTGTGAGCCATGTTTCCAGCTCCAGCGTGGAAAGAAGGCAGTTTGCACCAATTTTGTCCTAGTGTTATCTTTTGTCGAAGCAATACTAAATACCTGAGTCAGACCTCTTCCCACCTCTCACTTTTCATTACATAATTCAGCAAAACTTCTGTTTCTGTGCCAGGACTGGAATGGCTGCTTTGTTCTCCCTGTTATCACATGCTGACCAAGAGATGCTGTTGCCCCCCACAGACTGTCTGCTGCTGTTTACATATCTCCTTCCACCTACCTGGTCTCTAAGGATGAAGGTAGAAGTGATGGTTCCAGCCAATCTCAGAGCGTGCCACCACCTAAGGGGAGAGATACCGGACATGCCTTCTGCTCTTTCCTGCCAGGCTGTGCCTTGAACCAGCTCCCCTGGCTGCGCCCGAGCTGTCGCAGGGCGGGAGGTGGAAGTAAACATAGCAACGGGACTCCTGAAACGGCTCCAGACTCGAAATTTGTCTCAGGAGCTTCCCAGGAGTGCTGTGAATTGGAAAGGGCTGAGGGAATGTGGAAGTGCCCTCAGCTTATTCCCCATGTGCTGTCTTTCGTAGCTGTAGGGTGCCAGGGTGTGTGGGTGTGAGGTGGGTGTGCGGGTGCTGGTGCCGGGTGGGTGTCTGCAGCAGCGTCGCAAAAGAGACAAAGAAACACAAATTCTGTGGCAGCATCCCAAACAGGAAATATTTTTAAGTATGTTCTCTGGCAAAGCAGGAAAATACTTTCTCCAGAAAGTTGTTAATTGAAGTCCTTATGAAGTGGTGTTGTGTCAACTTCAGAGATTAAAATCAATCATTGAGGTAAATAGAGATTTTAATCTGCTTTACATTCAATCTCTGATTCAGTTTCAATTCCACCTTTACCACAAAAGTGGTGCAATACAGTCCCAGTGCAAGGACACTGGGATTGCTCTGTACCTCAAAACATACCGCTTGGAAAACAACTCAGATAAAGATGCCATCTAACTTTTTTTGATGCAGCGAAAAATTTGGCAGGCAAACCTATGCCTGACTAGTTGTGCAGTCTCATTGGTAGGACGGACACTGTATAGGGGAAAACCTTTAGTCTCATGCTGAAATCGGTTGGTTTAAGATCTGTCCCGGCCAGTCTTGGGGCAGCAGGGAACAGAGCCTCCCTGTCCCCGCTTGCAGCCAAGCCATATGCAGCATATGTTCAGCTGAGCCACTGGTGACACCCCCTGTCAGCATCTGGTAATTTTCCGAGCAGGAACAAGATGTACATGAAAGCTTTAACTCTGAAAGTCCTGAAGAGCCACAGGCAAATACACTCCAGAATAATGGTTTTAACCAAAGAGGCAGAGAGGCACCTTTATAACAAGCCAAATTTCAGCTGACTCTGCTTTCAGCTTTATACTTCACCGTACCAGGCCAAGAGAAGATGCTTAATTTATCATAAATTCTGCTGTTGTTCAGCTGATAAACAGCTCCCATTCAGTATTGAGCCCCTCGGAGTTTGATGCTTGAGAAACACTGAAATAACAGCCATCCTGCTCCAAGCACAATGTTCTACCTCTTTGATTTTCCAACACTTAAGCAGAACACATCACACAAACACTTGGAAATGAGTCAAAATCGACTATTATGATTTTCATTGTTCTGAAGTCTGAGTAAAGAGGGACGGAGGGCTTTCAGGCTCTCCAGAGAAAGAAACCCTTCCTAAGTTTTGCAATAAGACACTGCAACTTCTACTAAATCATTCAATATCTTAATGAAGCATATCCTCTTTTCTCACCAGTCTTGCTTCTCCCATTGCTTAGAGCAGCAAAGCTACAACACTGCTACTAGAACAACACGTAATTTTTAGCCCAATCTCATTTTACTGGAACCCCTAAGCTTTTGAGAGCTTATTATTCCAGATTTAACCTGGTATTAAATGAGAGGAGAGTGAAATCCAGGCTTTACACCAAGTATTAAACAGCTTTGCTAACACATAGTAATGAGCAGCATTAGCATACAACCAACCCCAGCCTCATTTCCCCTAAACCAGGAGCTGTTTTCCCAAGGAGGATATTGAGTACTTGTGACTACTTTCTGCTGCAATATTCTTACGTGGGATCATGTGGTGCCTTCATCCTACACTGAAAATTTTGGAAAATACTTCACTGGCATCAGCAGTCCACTTCTGTTCCCATAAACTTCTATTTCCCCACTTTCTTTTAATGGGTAAACAACTCAACTTCTTAGTGTTGCTAGCTTAGCTAATTGTGCTTAAAGTTACACAGAGACCTCCCTAATTTACTAAAGACTCCTAAAAGCTCAGTTTTGTTTGGGTTTTTTGCTTATTCCCCAGAAAAGCACAGCAGCCGACTTGACAGCCATTACTCCCAGAAAACTGGCAGTCAGCAAGTTGCTTAATTCTCAGTCAACTTACATATCGATTTCATAGCCCAATTTTAGTTAGAGTATATTGCCAGAGCTGTGACCCTGCAAACTTTTTACATATGTGATTCTCGGCTATTACATGGTTAAAATCACACCGACCTGAACACACCTAAGTGTGTGCTCAACTAATAGTTAAATTGTGGGAGTAAGAGCAAAGGCCAACAGCGTGATTGCTTATTTTGAAAAGATACAGTTATTAACAGACAGGTGTATTTGACTTAAAGTGACATTTGTCCAACACTTCCTAGAACAGGGAGGTCTTGGTCTCTAGCCAGCTTCAAGCATAGGTCTGTAAGCAAAATTCAGGCTTAGTTTCTAGTTCCTGATTAATACTATTGGCAGGTGATACCAGGACCAAAATCAAAGAGCACCTCCTTGCTTGCCTAGCCTGGCAGGGTGTTGAACAGGGAAGGCAGGGGCTGACTTCTTAGAAGTAGTTTTCCTTGGTTGCAGGTGGAATCAAACCCTGTTACTTAAAGGTTTCAGGTCCTGTCTTTTTCCTTGCAAACAATGGAAGAGTACAGTGTTTATCAACATACAAAACAGCGAGAGTAACTTTTTAGAAAAAGTATGTTACAGCAATTTTTCTGTGCCAAATACATCTGAATTTACAAAACAGACCAATACCGTGCTCTTCTCCTGAAACAAGTTTCAGAGAAAGAGTATTAAGACTGTAGTTTATACAGGATACATCACATTTTGGTCTCATGGAGAAACATTTGGCCACTAAATATTTCTCCTGGCTTCCCAAAATGCAAGCAACGGACCAGCTCAGTGCCCTTCAGTAAAGCCTACCTTTCAAAATGCCTGACTGACAGCGGAGGACAGTGCTCTAGCCCAGTGCCCGCGCTGACAATGCAGTGGCTCGGCTCTATGACTGGGTGGGCTTCTGCCCAAGGGGGTTCCAGAAAGCTAGGATAATGCCAAGGAATCTGCCCCCCCGATGCCACTGTCAGTGGGATTCCCTTGCAGTCGCAGTACACAAAGTGCCCCGTAAGCGCAGCGATGAATAATGCCCAAACGGCTTTGGTAGATGCACAGGTTATCTGCAACTCTAAAAACCACATATGCTTTAAGAGAGGGGCAAAGCACACTGCAGCCAAGATACAAAAGATTAAATATTAGTCTCAGTCATGGATTTGCACTTAACTGGAACAACTCATAAAGCCGTAATTGTAAAATGTAATTAATTACCACCATACATACCTAAATGTTTACGTCTTCCCAGCAGCCATTAAGTATGAGATCTGTTGTTCTGGATAAGATTTAATCTAAACGCTTGAAAATCCATTGCACAAAATATTGCCCAGTCACAGCATGAACCTTGTTCCAGAAAACCTGTTTGGATTTTGAAAGACCCTGTTGTTGCTCGGATTCGGGGCTCAATCCTGCGAGGTGCTGAGCACCCTGTGAGCTGGGAGGGAAAGGGACTCGGCACGATCCAGAAGCCGTCAGTACCTTGCGGGATTGAGTCTTAGGTTAATATATAACAAACGGCTGCACAGCGGTGTGTGAAATCGGCAAGTTAAACATACACTTAAAATAACCCCAACAACAGGGAAGCAAGCGTATTTACAGGCGCGTTTCATTAAAATCTTTGTGCTGAATAGTCTCATATGCAGCATTCCTACATATTTACCATAGGAAGGCTTTGGGGTGTGTTCTGGTGAAAGTAAGATTAAGCAGCCAAGGCAGAAATAACGTAAAGTTGCAACCAAAGACTTGTAGTTAAATATTGTGCAAACTGCGGGGTGGTTATTATCAGCTGGAATCTAGCCTGGGCAATCTGCACCTGACAGCATGGGCAAAACGGATAACCCGGAATGGCACATGCTAAACACGCATCCCCAAAAGTGACAATAACAATGCACCTCACAAGTTCACCACCCAGCTCTAGTATTTGCAGGTGCCAGCAGGAGAACCGAATGCCAAAACCAGAGCTGGTCAGACCTGGTCATTTACTGCAATCACTGAAAGAGGCAGAAATCAAAGGCATAATTATGTCTTTGGGAGCTGCAGAGTGGCACAGGAAGGTAACCGGGTGTGTGGAACGCACTGCCGGTGGGGAGCTGAGTTATCCCAGCAGCAGAACAACACAGTGTGGAAAACCAGGTACACGCCAGCCAGAAAGATGGGACCTGCGCTTCCCTGCTTTTCCTGCCTGGTATGCAACTACACTCTCCTGGAGACCCGCATTTATCCCGAGCACCTGGCATCATGTATGGAAACATAGAAAGCTTTGTGCTCTCCAGTCAGAAGCACCTGTAGCTCTCTCCTATATATCCCTATACAGAAGACACAGTAATATAGAACAGAAGATCTGCTAGAACGTGATTCAAGCTTCCCTTTGCCTTCCCAGCAGAAATGGCAACCTCCAATTGCTTCTTTTCCCTGAATCAGGGTAGCAAGATGTGGCAAGTGAAGGCAATCATGAGTGCAGGAGAACATTAATTCAAAGAGAAATTAATTTCTGTCTTACATTTCTTGGAGTTATTCTGTGAATAATCACAAGGAGAATTTTTAATGGCAGTATTACATTCATTTCTTAAAAGCAGAAATGCCAACAGATTTCCTTAATAATAGATTCACATATCCAAGACAATTTTCAAAACCTAATTAATAATTTATAATGAAGTATGAGGCTTCATATATGTCTCATGCAATAATTTGAAATTCAGATATTATTGAATTCCCTATTATTAGTTACATTCATTTTAGCTGAACATTCTGCTGGAACCTCAGTACCAAGACAATTAACTGTATGAGAGCGTAAAGGCAGAACTACAACTCCACAATGTTTGACTTATGCTCAAAGCCGTCAGTGAAAAGGAAAAAGCAAGCTCCTCACAGCCATACTCTTCTCATGCAAGGTTGGGCTTTGACTATTTTCAGCCTTAGAAGTCAGATACAAGTTGCACTAAAGTTAAGGGGACTTTGTTCTGCTTCTATAAGCTTTAAGTAATCACTATAATAAAGGCTAAATCCAAGTAATTTTCTCAGTCTCAAATCACTTACCAGGGTGCTCATCTAGGATGTTGTCGTATGAATGTTGATTTTGATCATGGGCAGGGGAAGGAAGTACCACATCTTGCTTTGTGGCTTGAAAATTTAGGCAAAACTGAAATGCTAATAATACTACATGGCACAGGTTGACCTCCAGGTGCTTCACAAGTGCAAAGAGAAGGATTGGGATTCAGATCACACAGGAAAAACAAAATAACAGAGAGACAGATGTGATAAATGCCTTTTCTTGCAGTTTCTGGTACTCCTGCCCATAAGACCTTACTTACGCCTAGGATATCCAATGCTGTTGTAGAAGGCAGACTGAAGTTTAGAGAGCTGTACGATGCTTAACTTTCTGCCAGGACTAGCAAAGTCCAGTCCAGTTTTGGCAACTCAGTAACTGAAATGGCTTGGTGAGGTTACTGCTTAGAGGGCAATAGACCATTATATTTGTACCTCAATTGTACCTGCACTTGGAGAATCTCCACATACTTTACAAACTTGAGTAAGTTAAACCTTTAATGTATATGAAGCCTGTTATAATATTTGCAATTTTTTTTAAGAAATTTCCTTTAAATTTTGAGCATTTCAGATTTTGATCTGATGATTTGAGATGCTGACATCCAAAATGTGAAGTAGCCAAAATACAAAAGTAGTGTTCAGTTTTTGGTGAAGAATATTATAGAGAGTAATCTCCAGAACAAAGAATAATCAACAGAACAAACTTGTGTAAAAGAAAAATTATTCAATGCAATCAAAACAGCAAGAGAACACACAGAAGGCCAGTATTCAACCAGAGTGCCTTTCCTCATTGGCTTCTCAGCCTCCTGTGCTACGAGTTATCCTCACTGCAACCCAGACACCTCCTGCATTGCTTGTGCCCTGCTGTGATGTCCCTCTGGCAGACACCGGAACGTTTTAAATTCCCCATGACGACCAGGATTTCAATCATGTGATGGATTAGCATCTGGTAAAATTCATGGTGGATGCAGAATTTCTGCTCTTGATGGCTACTAGTTTGAAATGTTACATTTTCAGAGCACCATTCCCTCTCTGGAAATTACTATTACTTTTTACAACCACTGTCAACAATCTTAACCAAAGCAAAGAAGGCTTGGACACGAAACACACTGCTAGGAGTAATATGTTCATATTGGTGATCCGAGTTTAGGCATGTTAATAAAACAACACGTTTCCCATGGTGTATATGTTCTGTAAATAAAAGACCTGGCTTTCAGGGATGTTCACCCACTGCTTTTCATTAGCTCAAAATTCAGCTGAGAATATAGAAAAATGGACTAACAGTTCACTTACCACCAGTTCATGCCAAATCTTTTACTATAGTCAGAACACAGGAAAACAACAAAGAAAAAAATTGGAAAAAAGACAAAAAAGTAGACGTGTCAGCGTGTGGCTGTATCAATTATATTAAGGCATCCCAATCTTAACAACTCCATACAATACAAAGCAGGCCCTGTAAGCAGGGCAATCCTCCCTGCAAATATTTAGGTTAGCAATTGCAAAGTAACCCAGGCACAGCACCATTCATAAGACCAATTCATCACCGGGTCATACAAGGCAAAGAGGCCTGGACACAAGATGCAGAGAGCAGATTAACAATCACCACCTGAAAAGATGTTTTAAGTGATCATGGTTTATAAATAACAATATTTTAAAGCCTTTGAGAAGATTAATTCCTCAGCCCAAGAGCTGAGAACCTCGCTGCCGCTAAGGTAAACCGATGTACTAATTGAGTCCTCAGCACGGGAATATTCTCTGTAAGACTGGGGAGTGATACTGCTTTGATACTGATGTTGTCAGTACACAAAAACACCACTGTCCTTTGCCCTGAAAGTCTGATTTCTTTGCAACAAGATGAAAAAGTTCCTACAGTTTTCTCTCTCCCTCCTTCTTATGCCGTCATGCAGAAAACACGCAACAGATTACATCCAGAAAAGCAAAACCTGTTTATGTATATTCTACAATAATAAGAGCCTGTTTCGTAAGGAAGACTGTAAAACCTTCATCAAGGACATTATCTCGTTAGTACTATCGGTGCCGAGTAAGGGAGTTTCTAACACTGACATTGAAGTGCAGCTGATAAAATACAGGAAGCATATCTATTTTAAAAGATACCAGATGAGATATGAATATTTAAAATAAAACCAGATGCACTGGAAATAAACAATGAGAGATCCAGTAAAAGATTTTGAGCCAGATTTCTGAATCTCATTCCCAAGAGAAAGTTGTTAGGTAGGACCTGCTGCATTAGATTGGACCCAAATTCCATCTAACCAATTCATGTCTCCAAGAGGCTGAAGGAGGAACAAGAAACAAGACAAATACAGAAAAAAAAATCCCTCTTTTTTACTTTCCCATCTTCTGGCAATCTAAAGTTTAGAGTTTTCCTAATTCTGAGTACACTATTTCCTAGTTCTGTTGGGGTGTTTTCCCATGAATTTTCCCACTTACTTTCTATTTTCACTAATTCTTTGGTTTCCACATGCTCATATTTCACTGAATTCCCATAATTAATTGGCATCCTGGGTGAAATGTATTCCCTTTGGATCAGTTTTAAACTCCTGCCCAGGTGATGCTGTGGCTGTTTCAAAACCTAGTCCTGCCGTAGGGTGCCAAGAGCTGGGTGCCTCCAGCCTCGCAGACATGGGTGTTGAAAGAAGTGAAGTAACAAAAAGGAAGGATGGGTTTCCAGGGGGGAATGAGAAAGGGGAATGCATTTGACAAGAAAATGTATAGGCAGATAGAAAGTTAGATTTCTGAGCTATTGCCCAAATATTTAAATGATGGTCATACTTGCTTCTTGTACCATCAGGAGGGGATTCCTGCTTTTTAACAATATCAATGATGGTAATACATAAATCATAAATAAATAATTAATTCCTTAAAGTATGCTGTTCTTGATTTTTTTTTTCTATCGTCTCCGCATATTACTCATATTTTATGCTGCTGTTCAAGTTTTAAGTAACATACTTAACTCACTCAACTCTTTTTCAAACTGGAAAGTCAGAGCCCAGCTGATGCATGCCACCAGTTCCTCAAAATCTATCATTCCTCTCTCAGCAGCCTGTGCACCACGAAGTACCATGTTCCATGTTAACCCTTTTTCTAGTGTGTTACACAGGTGGGTAACAGTGAGGTATTTAGCCAACTTGGCTATTTTCTTCCTGGAGAGCTAAGCTGTTCCATCAGTAACATAAAAAATGTTTTAACAACACAGCAACAAACCACCCAGAATGCCAAGGAGCCCCAGAGCCCTTGGCTCCTTGTTGGGAGGTTACTTTTAATTACAAGGTCCTGATTAACACACTGGAACAAGGCAATAACTTAATTCAACCAGTTCCAAATCACCGTACTGAAAAATGCTGACCCTTGTCATAAACAAGGGCAACAAGTGACAAAGACAAAAAGAAAATTCTTTTGTCTCTGAGTGAATTTGAAGTCCTATGACAGGACTTTGCAGAAACCCAGTAATCTAGAAAAGCCAAAAAGTTAATTTTGTACTATCATAAACAGCCAAGTTCTTCCCACTAGTCATCCAATTCCCAAATTGATAGTATCAGACAGGAACTTAAATTTTAAGCATGGTTTCTGTACAAGATTTGTCTTTAGAACTTTTGCACTGATTTTATTTTTCTAATTGGTGCAACCTAATACATCATCATCATTATTATTATTTTTATCGTTATTATTAACAAGGTTTGAATATGGTTTATGTAGTCTGTTAACTGGCTGAACCATTTTACTCACGTGGTTTTCCCAGAGGCAGTGTTTTCTACTTCTTAGAAAAAGCATTCTGGTTGTAATTCAGTCTCTGCAACAGTATTAATGCAGGGACAGATCCTGTCTTCATTTAGAAGTTCTTAGCCTCAGTTCTTCACTACATAAATTAAACATGAAATTACTGTAATTAAGAGCTGGTTGAAAATACAAGAGAATGAGAAAATACACTGCTCAACATGGAAATGCTAAGCATGGTGAAAATGAATCCAGGAGCTTTTGTAGAGAGGTTTCCTTCATTATAAAGAAGGAACATCTGACAAAGTATGTGGGTTAAGCTCACCAGCTGCTGCAGTGTATCCGTCCTGCCTTGAGCAGGTGAGCCTTTGAACATCTGAACTTTGAGCATTACAACACTCTTATTTTCTACTGCTCCACATACATAAAAGCCTTCTTTATTTTTTCATCCTAGGACATGGAGGACATACAAAAGAGAAGAACTTAAGAACATGTAAGCAGTGTTGGAAAGTTTCATCTAGAGACGTAGAATGTAAGTGAAATAGAAACAGTAGGATGATTAATTTATGAAAGTCTCTATTCCTTAATTTAATCAGGAAAACAAAGAAAGAAAGCTGACCAAGATAAAGAATGAATGAATTACTTATTAAATCTAAGAGGCTGCAGCTGATGCCTAGCAGGCAAATCAAGGCCACTTTTAGCTAGAGTCCAATGGCCTACTCCAATAGGATAATGGTTCCAGTGACTGAAAGAAATGACTTGGCTTTATATGAACCAGCTGGTTCTTGCACACCAAATCAGCTTGTACTTGATGCTACCTGTGCACACAGCAGTGGGAAAGTTGGTCTTCAAAAAGCAATGGTTGCCAGGAGCTCAGGTAAGGTGAGCCCTGTGTCGAAGAAAAGCCAGGTTACAGTGTAGTGAAACTGCTCTTGAACTTGTTGAACATAATTAATCAAATTCAGTATGTTTTCAGGGAACATAAAATATTTAGGTAACACAAAAAATATGAAAATATGAAAAAATACAGAAATGCCAAATATGACATCCTGACTGTCTATGAAAATTCCAGGATGAGACCAAAGGCAGCAGCAACAGTCCCACAGACTGTTACAGGCCAGATGCTTTCCAATTGACTCTCCGGTACAGAGGAAAGATGTAACACACAGATAAACATCTCAGACACATGTGATACTGTCCAAGTGTTAATCTCTCTCACCTCCTGCTCCGAGCCAACAGGCATCTTGGAGGAAATATATGAAGCCAAATGTATTTGTGATGAAATTTCATTGATTTTTCAGTTTCTATAAAGTCCATTAGAACACAGATTTTCAAGAGACTGTACATAAGGATCACCTCTTCAAGAGCAATATCTGTGCTGGTTTTGGCTGGGATAGAGTTAAATTTCTTCATAGTAGCTGGTATGGGGCTGTGTTTTGTATTTGTGCTGGAAACAGTGTGATAACACAGGGATATTTCCATTATTGCTGAGCAGTGCTTACACAGAGTCAAGGCCTTTTCTGCCTCTCTCACCACGCACCAGCGAGTGGGCTGGGGGTGCACAAGAAGCTGGAGGGGACACAGCCGGGACAGCTGACCCCAACTGACCAAAGGGATATTCCATACCATGTGATGTCATGCTCAGCATATAAAGCTTGGGGAAGAAGAAGGAAAGAGAGGGACATTTGGATTGACGATGTTTGTCTTCCTAAGTAATTGTTAAATGTCCTGATCTCATGGAGATGGCTGAACATCTGCCTGCGGATGGGAAGCGGTGAATTAATTCCTTATTTTGCTTTGCTTGTGTGAAGCTTTTCCTTTACCTGTTAAACTTTCTTTATCTCAACACACGAGTTTTCCCACTTTTACCCTTCTGATTCTCTCCCCCATCCCACTGGGCATAAGAGGAGTGAGCGAGTGTCTATATGGTGCTCAGTTGCCTGCTGGTGTTAAAACACAACAATGACATAATATACCAAATATCTGTCAAGCATGTGAGTCAATTTCTGCATTCTCACTGTTCAACTCCCTTTCTACTTCCCAAATGCAAACTTCTGTGTATACTTATGAGAGTGGTATAGTCTCCAACTCTATGGTGACTGCTTTACTGGAGTGCAAAAGATGGTTCTCTAATGAGAATTTGACATGAATTTGAGTCTTAAGGGAAGGAAAAAATACTTTGTTTAATCTGTATTTTACTAGTACCTCTTTGCATTCTGGGTCTAATATAACTAATGACCTAATAATTATTTCTCTGTAAATCATTGAGAGCATTAAACACGCTGTGTCACAGTGCCTTGATAAAGCAGGTTTGAGAACTTGAAAATGTGGCAATACCTTCCAGGAAAGGATAAAAGCTCAGCTGTTCTCTGTCATATCACTTGTGATTTTTGGACAGTTTCCATTTGCAGCCTATCCATTTAGCTCTCAACAGTCATGTCCTTTCCCTTCCTGGGATTTCATCGTCTTCTACAACTATTCATTTATCTTGCCAAATTTGGCCTTCACATATCCCACTCTGCTAGAAAGTTATGTCTTGCTGCCACTCTCATAACGGTGCAGCGTGGTCTGCATAGAAAAAAACCACACGCTGGATTCCCACTTACAGCAGATGGATGGAAATAACTTTTCATTGCCTTCGAACATAAGACTGTTAGACCCAATGACTTACCAAACCAAAATCTTCAGTACAGTTGCGTCTCCTTTTATGGTCACCCCACTTAGATTGAAAATACTCTGATAAAACATACTAGAAATGTATTCCAATTCAAAACCAAAGGTTGCTATGGAACCTGTGGTGAGAGCAATACTGCGAAACTTTGCTGGTTCAAAGATTAAGTCTCCTGAGTGCAGAATTTAGACAAAGCTGAATTTTCAGAAATTTTTGGTGATTTTCTTTAGCAAGAGAGATAACATTCTTCTTCCAGTTTCCCCTCAGGGAGACAAAGAAGTGAAAGAGACAAGGGAACATTAAATGATGTAATATCTCAGACATATAATTCTTTCTAATGATGTAGGTGTTTTCCTTGTTAATTTGGCACTATGTGCCAGCAGTATAAGAACATACAGATTTAGGAGACTTCAACAGACTGGCTGTTGAAATTTGCATTCCAGTATCGCTTGGAGCTGGCTTAAAATTGTGTAAAAAGTAACTATTCTTATCACAATAATGCGTATTATTATCTGTTAGCATGGCTTCATGTAATGACAACTTGGGGAGCAAAAGTAAGCCACGTTTTGTGTTCCTTCTGAGCCACTCTTGTATTTGACTGTTATAAACTGGGGTTTTGGTCCTGTAAACCATTTTCCTTCTCTTTAAAATAATCCTATTAGTATGAATGGAATAAGTCCTCCAGGACCGCATACCTACATACAGTGTTAACACTTCAAGAACAACAGCAAAACTATATTCTCAAAAAGACCAAATAATACAAGGGACTGTCTCTCCCCCTGTACAAAATATTAACCAAAATTAGACATCTCATGTGCATTAGCAAGGATGATTAATGAGTGTTTCAAATACAGGCTGATACTGTGTAACTGAAGAACAGAAAATGTGATGCTTATATTTAAAAAAGAAGATTGTTGCTCAGGAAATTGACTCTTTAGTCTGACTCTTACAGTCAAATCTAAAGGCAAGATTGGCTCAGAGAAAGCTGGGGAGTTTTGCCCCAAGTGAAGAGGCATCATGTACCGTAAAGAAGTAGATGACAGGACACAGCAGCAGTAACTGTGCAGAGTGAAAAGAGGAATTTATGCTATTTCAGGGATCCAGGAGAAGGAAAAAGTGATGTCACAGTCCTTGTGAAAGTATCAGGAAGGGCAGACACCACTGAGGCTCACTGTGCATGTAATTATGCAGTAATGTGTAATTTGTCATTGCGGGGGCACTGGGCTGCCATCCCCTGAGTGACCATGACCCCCTTCTCCCAGTCTCATAGTTCAGGAGCTCTGTCCTGTAAGGAACTACAGACCAGGAGTCAGTGACGGAAAACACAGTTATTGCAGAGCAACTTTTTTTATCAGAAAAAAGCATTTTTTTATTTTTTTTCCTCCCACCCCCCCCTTTTCTTCCCTTTTTTTTTTTTTTTTTTTCCTTGATGAGAGAGAGCCAAAATTGTTGGCAGTTTTTTTTTCCTCCTGGATTCTGTTTTGGATGGTCAGTATGGCTCAGCTGATGGCCCAAAGAATCAATCTGGCCCATCTTTTACCCCAGAGTTCATGGACAAAGGTTGCAAAGAGCTCCCAGAAACCCAAAAAAAGCTTCTGGTGTTCCAGCCTCTGCCTTGCCCAGCACAGAGCCACTCAACTGGGCACTCTTAACACCCTGAGATCTATAATCACACCTCTCCTCACACATATAAGGCTTAACACATAGGAGCTATTAAAACTCTGCCTTTGAGGAATTCATGTGAGGAAGACTTACATCCAATATACCCTAATTCCCTTCACATTCTCATTACCTACCTTGTACATCTACCTGGTGTTCATCATTAAAATCATACATGTGTGTTTGCACTTGTCTGTATATAATTATCCACGCCAGCATTCTTAGATTATTACAGTGTTAAGATCTAAAGATGCACAGCATGAGCCAGCTTCACTCCTTGACTCCTTGTTTGTCTCAGTGTTTTGCAATTCAACAATATTCTAGGGGAGAACCGTCTTTCAATTTTCTACAGAAAAAAACCCCACTATTGTTTTAATAAGTCGTTTCAGCTACTAAATCTCTACACTGAGTGATAAACCTATCACATCTAGAAATAAAATATCTGAATCAGCAGATTAAAATTAATGGGATTTTTCTTTTTGCTTCACTTTACTAATTAGTCAGTTGTACCAGGTATCTTGCTTAAATCTAAATCAGACCAAGAAGACATAAAATAACATTTTATTAGTCAGGTTGCACAATTTGGGCTACTAGTTTTACATGGTGAAGATAGAAATTGTCTTGGGTAAGCTTTGAATATAACTGCCTTACAGTCTGCTCATAGAGGTCTCCCTATGAGCAGACTATCTGTCTGCTGCCCTAACAGTGCAAAGCACACACTAGTTTCTTTGAAGATGGGGTTGCTTTTACGAGTTGCAGAAAAGGGTCTTGAGCCTGCCCCTGCTAAATCGATTCATTACCCAATTGCCATTCAAAAGCTGTCCACGCTCCATGGAGCATATGAAGGTAACTCCTGCTGCCCCATACTGCCACAGGAGCTCACCCACAGCTGTAGTTCTCATCTAGCTGGGAAGCTTGTTAAAATCCCCTAATTAAAAACCTCTATGGCCTTATTCAAGCCCAGCCTTTGACCTTTTCCCCTCAGCTAGGACACATATAGGTGTGGCAGACTTCTTTCTGTATCCCTGCAGACAGGAAAAGCATTATGTGTCCATCTCCTAGAGGCTTCATCTTCCCACCAATACTTTCGTCTTTGACGCTAATTTTTGCTTTAAATAGACTACAATGACACTATTTCATACAACATAAAACTTCTGGATCACCTGTGTGCCGATCTGCAATTGTATCACTATTATTTTCTTCCCCAAAAAACGTAGAAATTCCAAGATTTGGAATCATTAAGCAGGGAACAGATAAAAATAATGCATCCTCATTCGCTTACAATAACAATTTTAAAAGACTTACAGAAGTATTTCTGATATAGTCATTAAATGGTTCTAATAAGCATAACTAATTTCCCCTTATTCTCTTCCCCTTAAGTATTCCATATGAAAAATATTCATCCAACTCAGGAGACATCAACTTTTTCTCTGAATAACAGAATTTATCAGAGTTGCTTCGTGAACTCTTGGAAATGAGTTCTGCTTACGTCCTTCTAGAGCTCTACAAAGGGAATTTGCAGGGAGAGTGGCATCAAGGACTGGCAAATCACACCATTCCTTGTGTGTTGGAACCTAAAGGACAGTTATATTTAGATAAGAAAAGCTGCCAAGGTACAGGATCTGCAAACAGATACAGTAAATTGGTGATGTTCTTTTCAAACCTCATAGGACAACATGTTAGTATTCTTATGAGAGGAGAAACAAAATCATGTAATTAAATATGAGATTCTCCAACAAGATTTGTGGCCCCTCTGAGAACAGATGACAATGCCACTATCAGGAATGATGCTGCAAATTGGTAGACAGGCGACAAGTACCAATTAGTCACGACTTTGCCATGTTTGATTGCTCTTAATTCATTTGAGATTTGCTTGCTGATTGTACTAATCCACAGAAAGGCAGAATGTTTTGGAAAGGATTTACAAAGTCTGCAAGGAAATCTTTAGTTCCAGCTCTCCCTGAGAAGAGCATCTAACTGATGCACTCTGTCTTCAGAAATTATGCCCACCAATTTGCTTTGTCTAAGGGCTTGAAAGAGGAGGGCAAGGAAAAACTAATTTGGTTTTAAGTTCCTCTATTAGACCTAACTGCTCAAATTGTGCATTCTTCCATCCAGAAATGTAGTCTGATTGGAAAAGGAGGAATTAAACCATTTGCCAAGAATTTCTGGATGGCAGGCGACTAAGCCCACCGGAGGCTGCAATGAGCCAACAAGACCCTCAGGCATGCTGCTGCCATGCATGTGCACATCCCGCACATGGGATGTGGTGCATTATGGACACAGAACGAGTCTCAAGTTTTAGGGAGCATAGCCCATCATGTTGTCGTGATGGTTTAGCCCCAGTCACCAACTAAGCACCACATAGCCGCTTGCTCACCTTCCCCCTTCCCCAGTGGGATGGGGGAGAGAATCAGAGGAAAAAGGCAAGAAAACTCATGGGTTGAGATAAAAACAGTTTAATGACTTAAAATAATGAAATAAAATAATGATAATAATAATGATAATAATCATAACATGTAATACTACTACTACTACTAACATACTAACATAACGAATTAATGAAAAAGGGAGAAAAAATACAACTCCTCACCACTGTCTGATGGATGCCCAGCCAGTTGCTGAGCAGCGATGACTCTCCTAGCCAACTCCCCCAAGTAATATACTAAACATGACGTTTGATGGCATGAAATGTCCCTTTGGTCAGTTTGGGTCAGCTGTCTAGGCTCTGTCTCCTCCCAGCTTTTCCTCCAGAGAGAGGCAGTATGAGAAATGGAAAAAGTCCTTGGCTTAATGTAAATGTTGCTTGGCAACAACTAAAACTACTAGTATGTTGTCAACATTCTTCTCAATACAAATCCAAACCAGCCTCATACTAGCTACTGTGAAAACATTAACTCTATTCTAGCCAAAACCAGCACACATGTGCATCAGATAAAATCCCTGCCCATGGGCAGGATCACATGCTCTCCCATTGATTCCTATATCTCCAACCTGAAAATTAGATCAGAGTGTGACAAGTCCACACCGCACAGTGCAACCATGATTTTATGACTATCACAACATTCTCCTGGAGGAAGTGGCTGCTCATGGCTTGGATGAATGTCCTTTTCGCTGGGTAAAAAACTGCTAGGGTGGCCGGACCCAAGAGTTGTGGTGAATGGGGTTAAATCCAGCTGGCAGCCAGTCACAAGAGGTGTTACCCAGGGCTCAGTATTGGGGCCAGTTGATCAGCACTCGGGCAGGAGTGTTGATCTGCCTGAGGGTAGGAAGGCTCAACAGAGGGATCTGGAAAGGCTGGATCAATGGGCCAAGGTCAACTGTATGAGGTTCAACAAGGCCAAGTACTGGATACTACACTTTGGTCACAACAACCCCCTGCAACACTAGAGGCTTGGAGATGAGTGGCTGGAAATCTGCCCGGCGGAAAAGAACCTGTGGGTGTTGGTCGACAGCGGCTGAACATGAGCCGCAGTGTGCCCAGGTGGCCAAGAAGGCCAACAGCATCCTGGCCTGCATCAGGAACGGTGTGGCCAGCAGGAC
>NW_010251976.1:66465-71294 GCF_000690775.1 Eurypyga helias | reverse complement strand
AACGGAGCTGGGGAAGGGTCTGGAGCACAAGTCCCGTGAGGAGCGGCTGAGGGAGCTGGGGGTGTTCAGCCTGGAGAAGAGGAGGCTCAGGGGAGACCTTATGGCTCTCTTACAGCTACCTGAATGGTTGCAGAGAGGTGAGGGTTGGTCTCTTCTCCCAGGTGACAAGTGATAGGAAAAAAGGAAATGGCCTCAAGTTGTGCCAGGGGAGGTTCAGATTGGACATTAGGGAAAATGTCTTCACTGAAAGGGTTGTCAGGAATTGGAACAGGCTGCCCAGGGAGGTGGCTGAGTCACCATCCTTCCAGGTATTTAAAAGATGTGTAAAGGTGGTGCTTAGGGACATGTTTTAGTGGTGGACTTGGCAGTGCTGGGTTTACTTGATGATCTTAGAGATCTTTTCCAACCTAAATGATTCTATAATTCTATGACCTTTGCAGTTAGGTCTGGATGTCTCCATTACTGGTCTGTATTCTAACACCAGTCTACAGGTCAGTGTCCCGAAATGCCACCTTTAGTTACATGTGCTGCACAGACGTGTTCCTGTGCCTGCAAGACAGCAGCATGGTGTTTTGGAATTACATGTCAGTCAATGAACTAAAATGAAGTTGGGCCCCCATCTGAAAACCTGTACCTTCATCCCTTCATCTTTTTGAAGGCTGGCTCTGAAAAGACCACTGTAAAATTCTGGCATGGCTACACATGAACTACGCTCATTCATGATCTGATTTATGTCAATTCAGGGTCAGATATCCTAGCCTCGGGTTTGTCTGTCTCCCTCACGACTGTTATCAGAAGATTCTTATCTACATATCAGAAGGGTGTAACTTTGTTCTCCATGGAAGGAAGGCAAGAGCTCTCTACCTGTGGTTTTCTGATAAGTGAAGATCGTGATAGTCCCATTTAAAAAAAATGAGCAAATCAAAGGTAGATTCAGTCCCTGTAGGTCAAGTTACAGATTTTTAACAATACTTTGTTAATTTTGAACAGAGATAGAATTTTAGCTTTTGAGTCTAGTTTGGGGTCTACCCATGGGGTTTTACACAAATGATCCAGAGTAGTTTCAAAATCATTCCCAAATGCAGCAGCGTTTGTGGAGTTTGAGGACTTAGATTAATTTGTGTGCTCAATTCACTTCTGCTTCACCCACGATTCACAAACTGTCACATCTGTGTTCAGAGTAGGAGGCCTTGTGCAGTACAAATGCTCACTGAACAGCGACATGGTCCCTCTAATCCCTTAAGAAAATTTAAAATTAAAATAAAAACTGAAAGTGACCATTCCTACAGCGCTTCTAACCATGTTTTATTAAACACAAAAGCAGAGTCTTCATCCATGCATGACATCAGTGGCAGCAATTCTTCATCAACAACTTTGTGTGATTGCCCTGCTTCCAGACTATGTCAGGGTAAATCTAGTACAGACAGGGAACAGAAACGCTGCTCTAAGCCGAGCAGGGCTGGACCAGTCTCTTAGGAAACCACGTGAGTACAGTGCACAGTGCTGCTGGAAAGAGACATTTGGGAGTCAAAGCACATGGGGCTCAGATAACGTTGCCCATTCAACCACCTTGTAGGAAGACAGGCAGTTTGCAGTCCACAAGTAGAAA
The DNA here is from genome assembly GCF_000690775.1 of Eurypyga helias. NCBI lineage: Eukaryota > Metazoa > Chordata > Aves > Eurypygiformes > Eurypygidae > Eurypyga > Eurypyga helias. Next base: position 69,685 of record NW_010251976.1, on the reverse strand, counting down.
AGACCTTTTGATTCAGTCAAGCCCATACACTGATACGGTGCCCTGCAGCGTGTCACTGCAACACCCAGCTGTGACATGGGACATTCTTATTGCAGAAGGGGAAGCCTCTGATCCTGAAGGCAGGTATCCAAGATTGACTCAGCCCGAAAGTGAATAAAGCAGTGAAGATACTGCCTAGCGGTGGGGTTTATTTTAGGAGAATTTAATATACCTTTGAGGTAGAATCAAAGAACCTGATCCTGGAGATCTTTTCTGTGAGATCAGCTGCAACCAGGCAGAGGGGAAGCCCACTGAGAGGAACGGGAATTCATTGGGCTTTGGATCAGATCCCATACGAGCAAAAGGCTGCAGAAGTGAGACTCAAAGCAGACCACTGGCCTTTGCCTGTACAGGAAAGTTACCCAGGATCCTTCTACTACTAATACAGCTGTAGGGACACAACACACTACGTGGATGTCTTTGCTGGACTGCAGGTTTCCATGGGATGAATTAGGGGTCTGAACACACTCGGTTGGGGAAGGAAATAGAAGGAGGTACTGATGGCTCTGGCACATGGCTCAGAGCATGGGGGGCTGTAGGATTTCACCTATCTCCTTGGAAATCCCTACTTGAGTTGAAGAAGTATAAATTACTGCCACAGTTTTACTGATAAGTTTTCACATGTATACAAACCCCTGCACAAAACAAATTATTTTAATTTTAGGATTTAGATTTATAACCATTTAGAAATCTTAATCTGTCCATCAATCACACCTCAAGATCTGAGTTCATGTACACACAGCTGTCAAAAAGCTTCCCAAAGAAATGTCAAAGGGAAGGGGAGAACAACAACCCTCCTTACATTAAGCTTTGTACAGATGGGGGAACCACTCGTCGCTGCTTGCGTGGAGGGAATGCAACTCACAGATCTGCATGGATCCTGCATATGCTGCTCTGCAGCACAGATATCATAGAATCACAGAATGGTTTGGGTTGGAAGGGTCCTAAAGATCATCTAGTTCCAACCCCCCTGCCATGGGCAGGGACACCTTCCACTAGACCAGGTTGCTCAAAGCCTCATCCAGCCTGGCCTTGAACACTTCCAGGGATGGGGCATCCACAGCTTCTCTGGGCAACCTGTGCCAGTGCCTCACCACCCTCTCCGGGAAGAACTTCTTCCTGATATCTAATCTAAACCTCCCCACTTTCAATTTAAACCCGTTACCCCTTGTCCTGTCACTACAGGCCCTTGTAAAAAGTCCCTCCCATCTTCCTTTTGGCCGCTTCAGGTACTGGAAGGTGCTATATAAGGCCTCCCCGGAACCTTCTCTTCTCCAGGTTGAAAAAGCCCAACTCTCTCAGACTTTCTATAACCCCAGGCAGTAATTTTTTCTTCTTATGACATTGCTGGGGAGCCTGCTCCTTGGGAAACTTGTCGTGACAGGGTGCTCACAGGGGAGGCTCAGGGGAAACAACGGTCCCCAGAGTGATGGCAGAGCAAGAGGAGGGGTGGCACAGGCTGGCGAGTGTGAGCAGGCAGGAAAGTGGGATACAGGTGGCAGAGCAGGAGTGGACCGGGCTGGGGGAGATGTGAGAGTGATGGGGAAAGTCTACCAGACCAGATGATGTTGGGGAGAGGAATGGGGTGGGAGGAGAGAGCTGTGAAGAGGGCAGAAGGGGTTTGCAGGTGGTAATGGAGAAGTGACAGCAAGCCAACAAGGGGGACCTGTGCATTCCCAAGGGGTCCCTCTCTCCTCAGCACTAAGGGAGAAGTTGGGGATATATGCAGATTAAACAAAGGAGCAAAGAGCTACAGTAACATTAAAAAAGTGGGTAGAAAGAAGAAAATTTCACTGAAACAGTTTTGTTTTTCACAGTTGTGTTTTTGCCTTTTTTTTCCCCATGTGTACAGAGTGAATAAAACCAAAGCAGCCCCAGACACTTCAAGCTCAGAGGGTGAGCCAGCTGTAGCTCACCTGAGGTCTCCCTGGCCTTGGCAGCACTGAAAGTGTTTTAGTTTCACACAGATAAACCATTCACCAACAATTTCTCCAATGCATAAAGCGTAAACAAGCTTGCCTTTTGCATAGGTAAGTATTTCTTCCTACCCTTGTGATTTCTTCTCCTAAACCAAATATTTTTATGTGTGGAACCACCAAAAGAAAACAAGTCTGAGGCTTCCCATTAATTACTGTTTCCCAGGACTTCTCCTGCAGTGTCTGGAGCCAGGGTCCCCTGCCACACGTTTTATTTTGTGGAGTCTTTCCATTTTATGACTCTTGGAGCAACTGGTTGTGTTTATTGATCTTTCCACACAGCTGTTCTTTTCCTGCAGGAGCCCTGAGCGGGGTTTTCTGTGGCCTCATACGTGGGGCCTGCACGTCCCTGTTGAAATGGGTTTGTTGATGCCAGTATCAGGAGTCGAGGAGGCAGCAGTTTTTTAAGACTCAGAGTTTGTGGGTGTAAAGAAGCAGAAAATGCTACACACTGGCTTCACTTTCACTGTAAAAAAATGTGCTTGTGTGATGAATTCCAAAATCCCGTGAGCAAAGTATCCCCAGGGGAGGCTAGCTGTGGTACAGGAGGATGGAGTGGGGGGATTGGGAGAGGCCTGTGCTGGAAAAGGAGGGGTGAGGCATGGGCAGCTGCACAGAAGAGCGCACAGAACCATCTACACACGGGCAGTTCCCAGCACATCCCCTCAGGTCCCAGGCAGCGCTGAATCCCTCTCAGCAACGTTTACCATTCCTCACCCGTCTTAACTGATCTACCAGATCAGACATGAACAGGAATGACCTCACGTAGGTACAAGACCTGTCTCGCGCCGTAACAAAACCCCACAAGGACTCATGACCCCAGAGTAACCCCAAGCCGGGGTTAGCATCACTGGTTATGTTCCACCGGAGCTGAACAGCCCTGTCCCTGCAGCCGAGCTCCAGGGTTGGGAGCGTGGGCCCGCCTGCCCGTACGGCCACCTCTCTGGCCAGGGGGCCTCACCCAGCCACCCTCGGGACACACCGAGAGAGGCTTGTCACGGGGCCAGGATGCTGGAGAGGCCTTGTAACTTAGGGAGCCAAGGGGAAACGAGCAGGAAGGGAAACTCGTCAGAAAATCTGCCTTACCTCTGCAGACGCTCGCACGGAGGTTCTTCCCCACAGCCCAAAGGATCGCAGCTCAGCACGAATTAAAGCAGGGGGGTCCTCGTTCTCCCCCACAATGCCCTGAGCAGCCCAGGTTACCC
>NW_010251976.1:29392-66453 GCF_000690775.1 Eurypyga helias | reverse complement strand
GCACGGCTGCTGCGAGGGGCTGGGGGTGTGCAGAGGGGCCGCTGCCCCCCGGAGCCGCTCCGGGCCTCCCCTGCGCCCAGGGGCAGGAGCAGCTGGAACAGCGGCAGCACAACACGCTCCATAAATTTCCCCTCAGCCTTCTGCAGGCGTGGGTCCATGAGAAAATGCCTAAATCCCCTCGTTTGTTGACATAGTAACCACCGTTAGGTTTTTGGCCCCCCTTTCCCTCGGAAGCCATTTGCATAAGACAATTCATTATGGGGAAGATTTTTCCAGCCTGCAGCGGGATGGTTTATTGTGGGGTTTATTTGCCTGAGGAGGAACTACAGAAAGCCAATGTTTATTAGCTACAGACTTCACACCCAGACCCAGGGGTTGTTTCACTACAGCAGTTAATATTAAGGACTTCCACAACTCTTTGAAGGAAGTGTATTTCCAAGTAAAAGGAAAAAAAAAAATCCATTATTCAGATAAACAGCCCATTTCTATTGCGCAAGTGAGGTAAAACTTTAGGAACTTTTAAGGAGGTCCCAAGAAGTTTTGTATTTTTCTCTAATTTATTCACATGTATTTATCAGATTCCTCCAAAGATGCCTGAAACATCTTAAAAGTTGCCAATAAAGTTTATAAAACCACAAGAGAAACGGAGAGAAATAGCGGTGGGTCAGAAACAAGTAAAGCCCGCGGAAGGCTTTGTTTCCCCAACCCTATGGAGATGAGCCCTATGGAGATGAGCTCTTTAGTCTCCGGGGAGGTGGAGAGGAGAGAGATAAAAGGGAATTGTACTGCAGGGGTCACGTGGGGGGGTTTAATGGGCTTTAATGCATCCCCCTCACCCACGCTGCTGCCCCCTACACAGATCTGCATTCGGATTTCTAGCCCTTTTACTGGTAATTCCGGCGATGGGAGCAGACCTGCGGGGCTTTTTTGACCCCGGTTGCAAAAGGATGGGGGTGGGGGGTAAACTAACAAAAACCGAACCTTGGCTCTTGGAGTTGGAAAGAGCTTCACAAGCAGCATTTCGGTGTTTTAACTCAATACCGTATTATAGAAACTGCCTTATTTACAAATCTCTTTAAAGCCTGTGTATTATTTACTATGGAAAACTTGGTTTTGAGCAGGGTTAAGTAAGTGCTTAATTTTGGGAAGAGCAAAGCACCATAAAGAGTGAGAGATCTAACGTTTTGGAAGCTATAACCTCTTTCACTCCAACCTCATTACAAGTGACCATAACCTTCCCCTGACATCCAGTCATCCTCATCTTCCCTCTCAGCACATCGCCCCTTCCCTCAAAAATAAAAAAATCCGGTAAGTTTTTCCGCCACATCTTTTTCCTGGAGTGTAACTGAGAATCATTAGTTATTTCCTGAACTGTCATTTAAATTGGAAGATTCTCGAGAAGATAAGAGAGAAAGAAAGAAGAATATCTAAATGCGCATTTACAACTCATGATTTTGGAAGTTTTACCCTTTGGGGAGGTTTCATTAAACTTTTTAAAGGCTGGATTCTGAAATTGGATTCTGAAATATAGTTCCAGCATCAGTACATACTTCTCAAACTATCACCAGCTAATATCCTGACCTGGTACCACATACACAAGTGTTATTTTAAATGTTGTAAAAGTTTTAAGAAATCTGTAGGTATTACGAAGCTTGTAAAGCTATGGCACGAAACCGTGCTGCAATTTATGCTTACTGTGTATCTGAAGACAAAACATTTTCAGTAGACAAGGTTTGGTTAAGTTTTTAAAATATTTTAAAGCAACTCCGAGAGTGTGGACCAGCAGGCCCCTGCCCTGTCTCCATTCAGTGAAGCCCATGGAACAACTGAAGGGTGGTTGTAGCTCTTGTGGTGCTGAGGTGGTGAGCTGGAGCTCCACTGCTGGCCAGGTCTTCTTTGGACCTGCTGTTGAGCTGTTTGACCCTGCACCTGCTCTGCTGGTAACTGAGCCACAGGCTCCAGATGAGAGTCACCCTCATCTTTTCCCTGCATCCCCTGCTGCAATCTGTGCTTTGCTCTGTGCCTTGCTGGGGCCACTGGCACAGTCGTTTCAGCAAGCTGATCCACGTGAAAACCAGCCCACCCAAACCCATAATTTTCCATTTCATCATCTTGTTAAGCTGACCTAGCTACAGCGCTGCAATTGCCAGATGCAGTCAGGGAGTGTAGGTGGGCAGTGAGCAGCCCCCAGTTACACTAGATTATACGTAATATTGGATTTCCCTCTAAGCCTTTTTGTGCCTGTGCTGTCCCAGTCAAATGGAAGAATACTCTTGTCATGCTAGAGATTGTAATCCACCGAAATGCTATTGCATTGCAGCCATTCATGTACCTGAGGAATATCTGTTGGTTGAGCTCAGAAAGTGTATTTCAGAAGGAGACTGAAGTACCTGTGGTCCTCCACACATGGTACATAAAATCAGTCATCAGAAACTCAAAAGCTCAACTTTGGATAAAATATTATCATCTCATTAAAAAATGATAAAATATACAAGAAGTTAGCAAGATTTATTGCTCTACACTTCACCTATCAAACAAATACTCTGCTGCTGGCAAGTAGTTGCTCCTCTCTGCTCCTTGGAAACTGAGCCCAGTTTCCATTAGATAAACTATTAACTGGGGAAACAAAAAAGAAACAAAAAACCAAAGCAACACAAAACAAACAAACAAAAAAACCCAACAATGGTAGTATACATTCTACAAGTTATTTTTAGCACGACTTTAGAAATACCTTTCCTGATAAATATACACTATATAGTTTGTGCTTAGATTGGTTAGCTTTGCTTTTCTGAATCTGTTTTTGACCAAATAGTGACCATACTCTGTTGAGACTGTTTCCTCAGAAACTGTGTCATAATCAGACTGTTTTATCTTACGTAGATAACTTGAATTGTAGCAATTGGGCAACATCACCCCACAGGACTTCACGAGATAACAAAGTTGCACAATCACACTGACCTGGACTGCTATTGAGGATGGACCACAACACTGATGAGATGGCAGAAAAGTCCTGTCTCCTTTTGTGAAGGTGGTTTAGAGTGAAGGAACACAAGATATGGCCTCTGGCCCAGAGCTGCAAGCACAAAGCATTAGCAGCTGCTTAGTGCTATGTTTGCAAATGCTCTGGTTCCTGTAGAAACACCTAATCCTTCCTGAATTCTGGTCAGCATTTATGGTTAAGTGCAGACAGCAAAAGACTGTTCTCAATTACCTGCTGCTTATCTGTGTGGTCCACTTTGTGTGACAATAGATTTTTCAGCTAGATTTTTAAAGCTGAATTATTCAGGCCACGTATTCGCCATCTATTTACATTGCTATGTGCACCAAAGACCTATTTGATGGGGGCTGCACTGTGGGGTGGGGAGGTTTGGGTACTGCCTTAGCCATAGGGAACAAAACAAAGCAGGGAGAACACAGGAAACTAGAGAGCCCTTAATGCAAGTCATGACCTTTCTCCTATGCTAACACTGACTTCCTTATGCAGTGGGATTCTCCAGTACCACCTCAGGTGTCTGGAGGGAATAGCAGATTGTCAGAGCTGGGGCTGAGAACGCCTCTCCATTCCAGGGCTGACCTCCTCAGGGCTCCAACCCTAAACTGGGCTTTACAGAATCATTTGCTTCGGATCCTGCTCAGCCCAGTTGGATGCAGCCCACAAGGCTTTCTCCATAAAAGGCGACGGAATACTGAGGCAAACTTAAAAAGCAGAAGCCAGAATAAAAGCTCACGGCAAACAAACCAAGTTTTGTGGGTCACTCTGACAAAAGGTTAAGCTGAAATTCCTGTTCTCTTTGAGGGGATGCCCCTTACCCACACTAGATCAGTGAACTGGGCTTTATTTTGTGGCTGTTTCACTTGCTCAAGCTTTCTAAACTTTGTACGTGTGCTGCTGTTTGGTATGGTGTTCTGGAAAGTACCTTGGTGTCACCTTATTGAACTTTATTGCATCTGGGCCTTAAATATCACAGTGGTGGATATATCAGCTGTAGGAAATAGATGTGCCTTGCCCGAAGAGGCAATATACTATGATCTATTATTATAGTACGGTATAACTGGAGCACAAGTGCAATGTCTTTGCTCCTGGTGATGAAGCTGTGCCACTCCAACAGCAGCTGCCTTTGAAAGGGCTGTCCTCTGCCCATCTCTTCATGCTGGAGTCGGCGTTTTTCTGACTCCACCATTAGCTGATTTATCTTACTCAGTGAGCAGGAAAATCTTAATTTTCTTTCTGTTGGATGGTTTTGCCCTGTATTAACTCCCTGGCCTGCTCACCAGAGTCAAGACAAGCATCAGTGCTACTCCAAAGGAAATGGCAGGAGGGCATCCAAGTGGGAAGGGGAGAGGGGCTGCCTGGCACTTTTTGGCAGTAGTTGTCTTTTAGCTCAGCTTAAAATATATTGCCTGGTTGTGCCCTTAGGCCACAGCCAGAGATGTTGTTCAGGCCACAGATGAACAGGGTTAAGAGGTTATTTCTTTATTCCTCCCACACTTCCCTGAACATTACTGTCTCCTTAGATCTGCTGACACGGTGGCACGTTTTGAACTCTCTCTTCTCAGTCTCAGAATGATCTGGAAAAAATCTCATATGAAAATTTCTGAGGCTAATTCAGATCATTTTCACAGAACTGTGCCAGGGAGTGACGAAATAAGCAATTATATCAGTGCATCAGAGGGTGAGGTTGCACAAGGTGCATGCCTTAGTTAATGGTTTTCTACCACTGAGTGTCTTCTGTCCCTTCTGAGCAGTGGTCTTCATCTCCACCTAATGCTATCTCTGCTGTTCCTCTAGTAATTTAATGAGCCAATTCAGCTTGCTCAGCTGACAGAAAATTATACTTTTTCTTTTTCTGTTTACTTTTCTATAGCTTGTACAATGAACCATTTCACACAGCAGTGACAGAGTATTCACAACATGCAGTCATGTACCAGGACCACACTTGGGCTGGGGTGCATCCTGATGGGAAAGAAGGGGAAGAATTGATCAGTGTACGATAACATCTTAACGTGGGACAGCTGCAGCCTCACATTAATAATAGCCATTGCTGCTATTTCTTAGCTGAGCCTGAGATCTGCCCCGGCACATACTTTACAAGCCATGGTGAGTATAGATGGATGGTTTGCACAACACTGAACACCTTTTATCTCTCAAAAAAAGCTCTTTCTTGACATAGAAAAACAACTGCCATGAAAACATTAATTTGTTTAAAGCTACTGTGCACGTCCTTCACCCTTCAGGGCCCTGAGAGCTTTGAGCCACCAATGAGTCCATTCAGAAGATGCAATGCTTGTGTCTGGGCATACTGTCAGGACTCTGGTAGGAGAAAATATATTATAGAATCATAGAATGGTTTGGATGTTGGAAGGGACCTTAAAGACCACCTAGTTCCACCCCCCCTGCCGTGGGCAGGGACACCTTCCACTAGACCAGGTTGCTCAAAGCCTCGGGCCTGGACCACTCCCAGAGATGGGCCATCCGCAGCTTCTCTGAGCAACCTGTCCCAGTGCCTCACCACCCTCTCCGGGAAGAATTTCTTCCTGATATCCAGTCTAAATATCCCTACTTTCAATTTAAACCTGTTACCCCTTGTCCTATCCTTGCTCTGCTGGCCACACTTCTCTGGATACAGCCCAGGATACGGTTGGCTTTCTGGGCTACCAGCACACACTGCCAGCTCATGTCCAGCTTTTCATCCACCAGTACCCCCAAGTCCTTCTCCTCAGGGCTGCTTTCAAGCCAAAACAGCAGAAGATTATATTCTCCCTTTCCACTGGGCCTTTGTACATTTGTTTGAATTCCTGCTTTCTGGTTTACGAAGTCACCTTGTAATTCTTGACTGCTTTGCTTGTGAGCCAGCTCCCACCCCGGCCCTGACACCATCTTCCCCTCCCTGATGCCGCTGATGAAATACACCTGCACAGAGGAGGAAGGAAACTCAGGGCGTGTCAAATATCGCCCTAAGTGCCAGTCTACCATAGCAGGCTGGTGCAGTCACCCTTGGCTTTGCTTCAGAAGGATTTGCGAAATGTCACATCTTTTTGGGTTATATTTTGTAGCGAATACTTGCAGGCTGACGTTCTGCCTCCTCCCTGGCTGGCTTTTACACTTGCTGTAACTGGTCATGCTTCCAAGAGGGTTGAATAGCTGTGGGAGTAGTTTCAAATTACTTTTCAAATGTCCTGCTTACAGGGGGTAATAATCTCTTGGGGAGGTAGCTTGCCTTCTTAAAAGGGAAATCCTTTCAAAGGTCTTCCCATACTAGTGTTCAAGGCTCTTGCTCAGCTGGCCCAGCAAGTTGAAAGACCAGTTTGCATCCCACCGTGCCTGACAGTTTTGAATTTCCTCCTCTAGCCATGCATCTTCTGGATGAAAATTATTCAGAGGCGGGACCTGCAAGTTGGATGCTTTCCCAAGCACAACCTTCTTGTGACACAGCATCGGTCAGTAAATCAATCAATCTATCAATCAATCAATGGGAATCGGAACGTTGTTCTTTAAACATGATGTTTCTGTACGTGGCCCAAGCTGTGCTACCAAATCCACCAGTAGCCTCTGGAAAGAATCATGCCAGAATCTGCCTGGTTTATTCATACTGGAGACTCCCCCCAAAAGGCTAACAATACTGCTGCTGCTCACAGGGGAGTTATGATTTCACAGGACCACCGAACCAAGTTAAAATCTGGTTGCAACAGAAAAGAGGAGGTCTTTCTCTGCTATCCTTCTCTCCAGTTCCCCTTCCCTCCCACTCCCATTTCCAGCTTCACATTTCTCCCTCTCCCTGTTAACTTGTTTTCCTGATTTAATTCTCTGCCATTTTAGTGAGCTGAATCAGCTTATTCTGTAATCAGAGCAGTGCCAGACCTAGTAACAAGGTGAGTAGCAGGGATACATACTGAAGAAAAGTGGGAGGAAGAATGGATTTCATTCTTTTGGCGATATGAAATACAGCCTAATAGAGGGCCAGAATGCAGGGCAGGGCAGATAGTGTCTAAAAGCTACAGGTACAATGAAGGTAGCAAATCATGCTGTCTGTGACTCTACAGGATGCTGTAGTCTGAGACACTCCCAGTGAGTAGCTGTTTTCCCACCGTCCTAATATACAAGTTCAAGCCAACATGGGAACAAAGAGTTGACCATTGCTCTCTCATGTTCCAGGCAGCTTTGGTATGAGCCCACCGGTGCCTAGCACTCTCTAGTCATGCTGCACTGACTATTCAAGCAACCACAGAAGAGTGAGTCTGTGGCTGTGGGAAGCACTTCTAATTCTTCCATTTAAGTCCCCTTTAAATTAGCCCTCTCCTCTACATGCTAAGTCTTGTTCTTTGGCAAAGGGCATGGGCAAGTCTGGCTTCCCAGGTGCCTGAGAATACCAGACATGAGAGAAAACCCTTGCATAGCCTGCAGCGTGGGACAACCTGGTGAGCTCTGCAGACCCCAACTCATGGCCACTGTTGCTGAATCATGCTCCCCAGGGCTTTTCACACGACCTGCCTTATTCAGGATTTCCCATTAGCTGGGCTATTCCATACTGGAGGGCTGATCAACTTATCTTCCAGCTATAGTGGTCCCATCCCAAAAGAGTGACTGAGAAAAATGACCCCCAAGCACATGGGGTTGGCCATTTCTCAGCTGCCATGTGGGAATGGAGAGAAAGCCTTTGAGGAGCCAGCTCAAAAGACCTAGTGGTAACAGCGCTGAGGTCCTGACAAGATGACTTCATAATTTCCTGCCCCAAGGCTTTTTGAGCAATATGTATATAAAAGCTTAAGCTGAACATATTTTAAAACTAATCAGTCCTATATGTAATCAGTGCATTATTAGATTTCCAGCAATGCAAAGGGACTAATAGTTGATTTGTTCTTGGAAGTAGCTTTTTCATTTTATGCTCACCAGTGTTTTTCCACATTGCTCCATGTAACTAAATTAAGTGTTCTGATAACAGTGCTAAGAGCAGTGGAAAAGCCAACATATTAAATAAACTTGGCCACTTCTCATATTTTACATGCCATCTCTTGTTCACAGCCTATGGGTTTAAATGCCTGGCAACTGAAACTGGGGTGCCAAGCGGAAAGCTCTTGGCACTGGAATTCAGTCTTCCTTGCTTCAGCTGAATCTGAGTTTGTCAGTCTTTTCTCTGATCTGTTCACCAGGGCAGGAAACACAGAGCTTTTTCATGGTCCTTCATTCGCTGGTCTGCAGCCCTGATGGTTGGAGACTATTGGGACCGGAGGAGAAGAGGAGTTGAGACCGACCCTGAGAAGCTTTTGAACCTCAGGGCTGCAGGAAAGCTTCAGTACAACAGCGATGTACTGCAGCCATCCACTCCATCCACAACATTGCCAGGATGCCAAGAAAATCAGAAGATTTTCAGAAGAAAAAATCAGAAGATCAGAATTCTTTTTTGTCTGGATTGCCAGGATATATTATTCTGGGCATAACTTGCTCACTGGTGGCTATTTTGGAGTTTACTGCACAGGCTCTGTCACATTTTCTTTTCCACCCTCGGCTGTCAAGGCAAGGCAACATCTCTGGCCAGGTAGCCCAGAGCAGGGCCACAGCTCATCTGCTGGCTCATGAGGACAGGAGTGGGTGTGGGGAACAAAGTGGTCTCTTGTTCAGAACAGAAACCTGTTTACTCTGACACTGGTGACACTCTGTGGGTGTTGTATTTACCATTCATACCCGTGCTGACACCCTGCTGTGTAAGTGAACTCAGCAAGTCCAAAATCAAATTAAATTTACTGTGTTATTTAGAAGACATTTACTGCTATGTGGAGGTACTTGATTACTTTGTTGATGAGAGCTGTGGAAACATTAGTCTGTTAAAGAAGGTGAAGCAGAACCACTTACAGATCATAAAAGCTTAGTAGAGGGGATGACCCCTGCATGGTTTGGAACGTCACCGACATGAAGACAGCGCTGCTGTCCTGCTCGTCCTCTGGGAACTCACCCTCCTCTGTAAGGCCAGCAAAGCCAGCGCATCTTCCCACTTGTGATCGGTGGAGCGAACCCCATCAGAGTTTTATCTTCTGTCCCTCTGCGAGCGGCCGACACCGCCTGCCTTTCTGTTTATCCCTGCTCTCAAAATCCACCGCTCAGCTCAGCATTGCAAAGCTCACTCCAGATTTTCACCCGAATCATTCTCTGAGCTGCAGGGGACCTTGTGACGTTTCTCACCCCGTTTGGCTAAGTAGCAGTCACGGCTCCTGGAGTCGGCCACATGTTTAGCTGTCACATACAGTGGCTGTTGGATTACCGTCAAGCTGGTCCTACAATCAGCAGCTGACTGTCAGTTGACACAGGACTTCAGGCTCCTAAAAGCATCATTCTCTCCATTTGTAGAAGGGCAGTTTTCTGAACAAAAAGCTCAGCACATGCTTTTTATACAGGAAGCTACACAGAGAACAATGTTTTTGTAGAGAAGCATATTACTGACAGAGGGAGAAAAATAATCTTTTTTTTAAAAGACATTTTTTTAAACCCTAAACCTAGTGCAACTTATTTTGGCTTCCTTGGCACACCCTGGGATGTTTACCAGCAGGGCTGAGGATTTACACTGCTCAAGCCCCTCAGAGAAGCAACGGCGACATAGATCAAAACATCCATGGTTTGCTTACGGCAATGGTTTCCCCAGAGACCTGGGTTTTGGTTTTAAGTAAACAAATAGCAATACAAGTAGGAGGAGGATGACTCAGGTAAAAGTACACAGATCTGTTATATGTAGCAAACATGATATATGCTTAGGATTCCTCCGAGACTTTAAAAAGGCCAGTTTAAAATGACTGAATTGTCACAATCTGAGACTCCATAGGTTTGTATTTAAACAACTAGTATAAAGTTAATGTTTTCATTTTTTAAATAGAAATACTCCTGCTTCTGTAGAACTAGGCCAAGGAGCACATTCCAAAATAAAATTGTATTACTTTGGACATAAACAGCCTGAGTTTCTTGCTATTTGCAGTTTTCAGAAAACATGACACTACCAGAAGTTCTACCCAGAAGAGGGAAGGGTGTGGGTTTTGCCAGCTAACCTTTCCTGTTTGTACAAAACCCAAACCTCTGAGCTGGGCTGGACCTCTAGGCCTTTCCATGGGATGAAGGATTTCTGACAATGCCTACCGTTCAGACCCAAGCAAAACATTTCTTGGGTGCAGAGTAACCCATTCTTGAAAGGTGTTTCTTCCCCACTTCCCCTGACTCACAGGGCAGTGCGCTTGGTCAAAACGGGACGTACAGTGACCCAAAGGAAGGGCAGCCATGGAGCTATTTCCTTTTGCAAATCATTTTGTGTAAGACACCTCCCCACTGTTTTACATCAGTGCATAGATACATGTTTTAGTTCTGGTTATTCACGCCAGCAGTCACCCAAATGACAACAGCGCAATGACATACACTTCTGCAAGTGCAGCTGCCCCCCTGGAAGCTGGGCTTCAGCAGCAGTTCCCTAGGAAATAACCAGAGAAATGTGCTGAAACCCTGTTCCTTCTGCCTACCCTAACCTTCTCCACGCTTTCCTTGGTGTGTTCTCTCTGTAGTGCTGCAAGCAGATGGAGGGACACTTGCAAGGAGCAGAAGTCACAGCTTCTTCCCCATCCCCAGTAGCACTGCAGGCATCATTTGCATGGTGAGCAAGGGAGCAGTTGGGGTCCAGAGAACAGCTGTGTTTACTCTCTTTCTCTTCATTACATATGCATGCATATAGCCTCCTTTAGGCAAAAAGTATCCTCAGATTCTTCATGGACACACACTGAGCTAAGCTGGGGAGAAAGAACTCAATAGGAAAGACAAATAAGGCTTGCTGCAGACAGACACGTAGGCCAATGCTGTCCTCAGCCACAGGGAGACATCAACTACCAAACAAAGGTTTCCTTCCCCAAACTGTGGGAAAAGGCCCGTGTACAAATGAGGGCAAGCCTGGGTCAGTGAAAGGAGGATATAGGTCTTTTAATGTGTAATGAGGCAGAACCTAAAAATCTACTCAAGACAAAGGAAAAGCAGCCAGGTCAGTGTGGAGCATCAGATGCAGCCATGAATCTGCTAGATGCTACGATGGGGACAAAGCACGTTCAAGACCCGGACATGGCAGGGACTCTATGAGGTGAATCCCAGTTTTCCTTTGCAATCCAGAAAGATCTGAAACCACACTGCACTGAGCCATTCCAAGCATAGGGCTGCCAGGAGAAACAGCTCACTTGTGTTTGGGTCTGTGGTTTCTAGTTTCTGCTACGGTTGTGGAGATAGATTTGCTGCTCAAGACTGCTTTAGTCGTGAGGGGAGGCATTGGGCTTCCTCATGAGCAATCAGGTCCCACCCATTCCCGCCTGGGTGTCACTTGTGCCCTCAGTGCTGGGCTCTGGAAGCAGAGTCAGAAGGGGTGGAGGCAAGTGGGTGAGCATTAACATTACTTCAGCATTTCTGGTAAATCCAGGCCTGCCTAATTATGCTTTCAGGGATTAAAGATGCAAAACTTGCATCTAGATGGTGATATGCTGAAAGACCATCCCTGACTCCAAAGAATGCTTTGAGCTGGAAACCACTTGTGAGATGGTCTAAGCCTGTGGCCTTGTCATCTTCTCCAGAGTCTGGAAATAGGCAGAAACTAGTCTCAGCATTAATAAAATAAGTGTAGATTAGTGCCTCATTGGCAATGTCCATATTATTTTCTATTCTACAAGACATGAATAGAGCTGAAGCAAGTGTGCCACTACAGCATCTTCTTTCTTTGTAGATTTATGATACTTTGTTGAGTAAAATTGTCATACCTTCAGAAAATGGCAGAGAGATGTAACAAGCCAAGGAAGGCAGAAGATACAACATGGCTGTTGAAGAAAGTGATACCAATGTCACTGATGTCACATTCACAGCAAAGCCTTTTGTGACTAACAGATTCAGTGGAAAGGCACAAGCAGTGTCACCGGCAACCATCTCGCAGTCAGATTGGTCTCATGTCCCTAGAGTCTGCACTCCTCATCGACTGGTATTTCCAGAATGCCCATCTCTAAGAATCAAGAAATGGAAATTAGAGGGTAGGATAAATGGGAGACAGAACCCTACTGACAACTTGAGAAATGGCTTGCATGGTATTTTCCCCTCAAAATTTGTCTTCCTGCCCTGAACTAATCAGGTGATCAGAAATTTCTAAAGCAGCTATGACTGCCTCTCTGGGTCCTTACCAACTAGCATAGTCTGTACCGTCCCCAAATGATTATGCATACTAATGGAAACGCTTCTTTGGCATCACATTATAAATCCAAACACTGTGTGTTTCAGACAGTCATGGTGGGTGACAACAGTCCTTTCATCTTCGCTTCACAGCATCTTTTAATCCTCATTAACAAAAAAACTTGCTTTCCATTTTGTCATATTTCTGATGGACTCAGTGGATATAGGAGTCAGAATTCATTAAAATGCTGAGCACAAAGCCAGCTCTTTGCAAATAATAAGCAACAACAATAAATAATGAATATAGCACTTGTGAGAAGTATCAGACTTAACTGTGCCAGAGAGTCAGATTCTCTATTTATCTTATCTAGAAAGCAAAGATAACACCAGTAGTGGCAGCTCAAGTACAACCCTGCCGCCCAGGAGTGGCAGCCAGGCTTGGGAAGGCCACCTCTAAGCTCCGTGATGCTGAGATGAGGTGCTGATACAGTTACTGGCCTGTCACTCTGGTGAATGAACATCTCTCTGCAGTGGACAATGACACTTCCACCTCATTTGCTGAAGTGCAGTCGTTCATTGCGTAATACAGGGATGTGATGCTCAACATGTGTCATCTCAAGCAAATGCCCCAAGAAACCCATGCAAAATCCATCAGGAATAGGAAAAAATTAAAGGGAAGGACTGAAAGGCATTCCCTTGTCTTTTCCTCTGCCCTGGAGGCAGGCAAAGGTATGAAAAGGGTTATTGCTCAGAGTGCTGGCATTATTCAGAGCAGTGGCTCGAGCCAGCCAGTCCTGTAGCACTGGATTATTTTAATTATCCAGCTCTTTGCTGGTTCTTTTAGATCTTACGGTCCTGTTACTCCCACTGATGTAGGAAATCCTGAGGAAAGGGCACGCAGACTGTCTGTATTACAGTCTGATTCTCAGCCCCTGGAACTGCAAATTTTGGGGAACACCTGCAATGTCTCAGGCAGAGAAAGCTGCACTCTGGCCCTAGAAGTGAACCAGGAGCTGCCAGAGGGAGACTGGGAACCCCAGCTAATCAGACCAGTGTCACGTCAAACCAGGCAGAAAGCAATCACATGAGGAACAGCCCTTCCAGGGCCTGGATAAACACCAGCCAAGCCTATCCTCAGTAGCCAAGAGCCAAAAACACTTTCATTCCTCACATCTACTGGCAAATAATATGATGTAATATTGACACCTAATGATAATGTACCATGGCTATTTGTGACCCTCCACAACCACTTTCACTCGCCACAATCGCTTCACTCCAGAACTGCTGCATCTGTGAGATGTGAAGGTATGTGAGAAAACACAAATATACCTTCTTCCTCTTAAAACACTTTACATGTTACAGACCACATTTCCAGAGAGAAATTGGCTGCCAAGAAACACAACATCCAAGTCCTACAGGGTTTGTAGAAACCTAACATATGGAGAGCTGGCTTTCTTACTCTGAATTGAAGAGGACTTAAATAATCAATTAAAGATATTTTGGTTAGACACAGTAACCCAGCTATTAAAAGTAATAAAGGTTTTCTTGCCTCTGCTCAGGGTGGATGATATTCTAAATTCTAATTCAAGTTCAGTGAAGTTACCTGATTATACACAGCGCAGCAGTAGACTTCTGTCTGGGCAAATCATTACAACCACCTGCAAGGTACAGCATGGCATGAGAACAAACTGTTTTTTTCAGACATCTGCTGGTCGGGGAGCTTTTCATTGGGTCTTGATTACAGAGAAGAGATTCCCCACCCGCATGCTGAGCATGAAGTAATCAACAATAAGAAACGTTTCGCACCCCTGTACTCTAGCTTTGCTCAGAACAAGCTGGGAGGGAGAAGAGATTAGCATCCTGCAAACATCTTCCCTTTATGTTCCATGCATAAGTAGCAATATTGTTGGAAGTTTGTTCCAGGAGGTCTTCTTCAGTATTGCAAATACAGACAGCTCTGCAGTTCAGGGCATTTGAACAGTCTCTGAGATGGCAGTCTGACATGAACAATGTAATTACTAAATTATAAAAGAAAAAAAAGGGCAAATAAATCTTCTAAAACTTGTAGCTTACTGTTTCTCAGCCACACCAATGTTATTTGTTTTTCTCTGTTTCTCAAGGGAGTGGAAAAGCCAGAACACGAGAGTTTAAGTCCATCCTAAAGCTATGAAGGTAGGAACATGGGAGGCTGGTTGCTCAGCAGCACAGAGCCTGCAGATTGTGTCTCTGACCTGCAGCCCATTAACCAAGGCACCCTACTCAGGAGCAGATCTCAAAGTGTGGCGGAGCTCGGCAGCCTCTCCGCTGCTCCATGCCTCTTCGGCAGGAGGCCTGGACCACAGATCATCTGCATCTGGCATACAGGACTGCAGGACCAGAGAGGCTGCTGTGGAGCTACGTAGATGCTGTGGAGCTGCATGGGTGCAGCAGAGTAGGAAATCAGGGGCAGTTACATGAACCCCACAGACAGCACATTAGATTCAGCAAATCCTCTGAGGTGGTTTATAGTACTGTAATTCCACAATAAAAAGCACATTAGAAAAAATGAGTTACACAAACTGACGAAGAACATACCAAGAGACCAGTATTGCAACTCCAAAATGTGCACACGTGAGGAGGAGGGGGATAATACAGGTGTGGAAGGGAAACCCACCTCCTTGTACACCAATCAAGGAGCAAGTACAGTGTGGCCATCTGTGAAAAAGACAAACCATGGCACAAAAGTCAAGGAGAAAGTGTTAAATGTCCTGCTGTGAGGGTCTCTGATGGACTGCTGATTTTGGTGCTAAACTCAGGCCCTTGAGGCCCTTAAGTGATTCTTTAATTTTGAAATTAGCTGACATTTGTGGAGTCATCTTGTGGTTATGTAAAGCAGACTTCGGAGCTTACGATGAGCTGTCAAAGGCTTGAAGGAAATCCACCATTCTAAAAAAAACACACTAAGTGCACATTTGGCCATAGGGAAAGTTGAGTTTGTTCTTTGAAGAGAGTATGTACGTTCAGTGTATTTGCTTTGAATTCTCCGGGCTAACTTTATGCATTTACAATCTTTTTTGAGACTCTGGAATTAGACGGTGCAGAACAGGCAGCTCTCTCAGAACAGATGTCTCTTTGGGACTCTAGGAATCTAAATGATATGAACCCTGTATGATACATGTTTACCCCTGGGATATTTGAAGATCTTAGAGGGCCACAGTGCTCTAAGGCAACCATGATGCTCCCTGATCCAGGGCTAACCAGGAGAAATTTCAGCCCTGGTGAACCGCGGTTCTACATCATCTGCAGTGATGGAAGACTGAGCAGTGATGCCCCATTACATATCACGGTAATTAACTCCCCTACTCTCTGCCTAACAACTACTTTTATTCAGGACTGATCATCAGCTTCTTTCCTTGTGTCTTTAGAACAGTTTTCTAGTTTATTGGGGCATTTGTGGGTCTGGCGTATCAGGGGTTAAGTACCGAGCTCTGTATTTCAAGTGTTTCTTAAACAAGGTTTCATTTAAAATACAGTGCACTGACATGTGTTTTTAAATTCCCTCCTTGGGTAAGATTTTAAGTACTAGTTTGGAAATGGTGTGTACCTCCAGGCAGCCAAAAGTAATTGGTATTTTGTCTGGAAGCAAAACATCCTACCACCTTAAGTCCTACACACATTGAACAAGGAGTCATTTAATGATACCTCCCTCAGTACTGGGTGAACTAGATATCCCTGTCTGAAGTCTACCTGGCTGGAGACACAAAAGATGTAAGAGGAGAAATCCCACATGCTGCAAGCACTACAGCACCTGAATGTGGGGAGCAACATCTAAACCTGAAGAGAAGTCTCCCTGTCCTTTTCACACAGACGGCAGGCTATTATCAAAGAAGGAAGATAAATGATACCAGGTATCTGATGGAGTCACAGGTGCTAAACGGGAGCATAATGCAGCAGCTGGCAGAGGTAGCAGGACCAGCCAAGGCAACAAGGGAAAGGAAAGGACCCAATCAAAGACCACCACCACTTGGCCAAGACCTGTTCAGGGAACACTGGGGTGGCACTGGGGGGCACTGGGAGCCTTCCAGCCAAGCTCACACCTTGCTGGGAAGCTTTGCTTTCAAAGCTCAAGGGACAGCCTCCACAGACCCCAGACCCAGTCCCTTTCTGCCTCTCCTCTCATCCCACCATCACAGCCTTCTAGAACTTCCCTCTCCTCTGTACTAGCCCCTCCTTGTTATTCCCTTTCACTTACCTTTCTAGCTGTTTCACCCCACCTAAGTAAGGCAACATGGATGTTTTCTGCTGCAAACTCATTACGAGCTCTACCCTTTAGTACTGCCTCTATCACCTTTATCATGGTGAGGGCCTCATTTCAAATGTCAGTATCTGAGGTCCCTTGTCACTAGTGAGAAAAAGACATTTCGAGGAGGAAATTCATTTTTATGATGTCTAGCAGACATTTATCTGCCTTAGGCCAGATGAGTCCTATCTTTAATGTCTATTCCTTTTCTAAACCCATGAGGCTGAGCAGAGCTGTGTGCCATTCTCAGTTTGTACAGTGCCTAGCACAACAATCCTTCAAGGTTACTGTTTCATCAGTCTCATGATAAACACGATTAATAACACATTTCTGTTACACAGCAGGATGTAAAATGTTAACTAGACCTACTTTTTTGTTTTTCAAAGCATCTTTGCAAACACTTTAACTCACTAATCCTTATGGTGGTTATTTCCCTTTCTCCCTAGCAGAGCCATTGCACAGACATGAAGTGTTGAAAAGATTCATGGGACCACAGAGAGAGAGCAAAGGGAAAGAGCCTGACTGTACATCTTTGTGACCATACAGCTTACAAGTCTCTGCTCCCATGACTACTAATGCACTTTACACAATAATTCTTCCATGCCAAATGCATAATCTGTTCCTGCTGCAAAAAAACAGAACAGAAAATAGTCACAAAGCCAGGATCCCCATTGTTTCTTTCCTTTTTCTGGGTTTCTGAAGTCTTCAGTCTTTTCTGCAGAATGGCTTCAATACTGGGCAGAAGTTTTGAAGAGCAGTTTCCACTCCTATCCAATCTCAGGCCATGTCCTAGGACATTGAGCTGAGGGTTTGAACACCTTCAGGCTCACCTGGGCCTCCCTTCCTCAGTGACTTTGTGTGGTACTTAGTGCTGTCTTCAACTACCTAACGGGAGACTGTAGAGAAGACAGAGCCAGATTCTTCTTAGGGGTGCACAGCAGAAGGACAAGAAGCAATGGATACAGGGTGAAACATGAGAAATCCTGCCTCAATATAGAGAAAATATTTTTTACCATGAGGATGTGGGTGGCACAGAGAGATGTCAGAATCTCCATCTTCAGAGACATTCAAAAGATGACAGGAGAAGGCTCTGAGCAACCTGCTGTCATGGAGGTGCTTTGAGCAGGAAGTTGGACTAGGGACCTCCAGATGTCCCACAGATCCCTTCCAGCCTATCTGATTCTATGGAAATAATCCAGTTCAGATAATGCCTATGGGAATAAAGCTTCCCTGAAGAGTCTCAAAGAGAAATTCCAGGGACTGTTGGAGTATCTGCCTTACTCAGAAACCACACCAGATACTGGAAACCATTTAATTGTGGTACTGTAACACACGCTAATTTACATTCCTTCTTTTTATAATCTGTGGTTCAGCTGGGGCCTCTTTGTTTCCCTTCTGGCAGGAAGTACAAACTATACCAATACAGGGTGGTTTACAGCGTGAAGGCAGCTACTATAAAATGACCGCACATAACTGATAAAGGGCTTAGTGGTAAATGTGGAACTTGTGGATTTGTCAGTTTAAGCTCTCCTGCTTTTTGAAAAGGTGCTGTATTTATGACAATGCTGAAACTAATTATTTCTTGCTTCAGAGAAAACATCAGTTCTCTGTAGGTTTTGAATTGGCTGAAAAATTTCTGTGATCATTGCTAGAAACCCATTTTATTCTGCCTTCTCCACTGAGCTTGCCACCTCTGGCCTCATGGAAGGCGACCTGAGAATCACAGGAGATCACCGCTTCTAGGATGCCACCAGAGAGAGTTCTCTATGAGTGTATCGCTGTTGGTAGTTAAGCAGGCAGGTATGACCACTTTACAGTTCCAACAGTACTTGCATTTCTTTACCAACAATTATTAAAATAAATATTGGAGAGGGCAGCAAGGATGTCTTCAAGGCCAGGCTGGATGAGGCTTTGAGCAACCTCGTCTAGTGGAAGGTGTCCCTGCCCATGGCAGGGGGGTTGGAACTAGATGATCCTTAAGGTCCCTTCCAACCCTAACCGTTCTGTGATTCTATGATTCTGCATAGGATTCTTTCTAGTTCTTCTTACTAATTAAGCCCATCTCCTTCAAATAACAAGCACAGTCAGATTTCTCAGGGTAATCCATGCTGTCCTGGTTTATTCAAATTGATTAGAAGAGTAATACTCCTGTTAACTTCAAGGAAAGGTAAAACTAAAGAACTTTGCAAATCTTACCTGTAGCAAAGATTGACCCAGCACATTTGTTGGTTTATTACTGAATTTTAAAAAGGGGGAGGGAAGCATATTTATGGTGGTGCAGGATCAGCACAGTGATGTACTGTGCTGAGAGCAGGATGTGGAAGAGATAACGTGGCAGAATAACAGCACCTACAGCCATGTTAGTGATGGGCAGAAAAGGAAGAGATTTCTGCCAGTGAAGCAGACTAGGAGTGGGGCAAGGCTTGGCTAGAGCACATCTGAGAGAAGAGTTTCAGTGTACAGTTGCTGGGCAGATGTCTCAATAAATGCGTTTGCATTAATTAATTAGATATGCCCTATAATAGCTTTGTTTGTATTTAGGCAGGTTTTCTTAATGTCAGATGTTTAGGTAGGTAACTTAAATTGCACATTCTTTCCTATTTTTCACTAGGACTTTCAAATTGTCTAGGTGTTAGATATAAGCCAGAAGTCTTAACGTCACTTGTATGATGCTATAGGAGTTTCCTCAACTGAGAGAAGTTCATTGCATATCGGAGCATTACAGTGAAGTACAGCAGTAAACAGTGAAATGTTTATAATAATCTAGATGGACTAAATTGATGAAGCTTGAACAATTGAAGGCAGCTATAAAAAGTAGATTGATTTTGTGAACACTGCAATTTTTCTTATATCTGCAGACTGTGTGACTTCATGTTTAAGTCAAATTTATTACTGATTATAAGATTCATGATTCAGTGTTTTGTATTAGCTTCATGAAGTAACACTGAATTTATCCAACATACTAATGAAATAGAAGATTCACGAATTTGGAGGCAATTTTTAGTTTTGGTTTTTTTTTTTTTTTTTTTAAATGAGAGCTAAATTTCATCAGATTTATTACAAATACTCACTACTAATTCCATGAACAAACTTACAAAATTGAATAAACTCCATGGGAAATCTATCACCAATGCATCAGATACACTTCAGAATGACCTTCTTTTGTGAAGAAACCTTCTACAGAAGTCCCTCCTGCAAAGCTTTTGTGAAAAGCTATGTAAAAAATGTAATTATGTAGGCACTCTCCTTTCAGCATGAGGTTCATCAGATTCATTTTATAATATGTATCCTGCTAAGGGTTTCAGACTCCCGGCACAACCTTCCTCCAACTTGCGATTGTCTCTCTGCTCTGTGTATTTTTGTGCTTCCCATTGGATCTCTATCAAAACTTTTCTTCAAGGAAGTTCTAAGTAATTTTAAGGGTATTTTTTTTCTTCAAGTTAATATAACAACCTGCCAAAAAACCAGTCTTCAGAAAGGCTGCGAGGCAAGATTTCATCTTGTATGCCAAGGGAAATTTTCAGTTTATCACCTACCAAATAATATTTTTTGAATAACTTCTAAGGATTTATCTAAGGATCTTTAAAGTGGGATCAATCCTGCACAGAAAACTGAATTATAAAAAGATATCTCCATCCCTACCCTTCTTTCCAGCTTTGCTAAATGTGCAAGCTCTCCATGTGACAAATTATTTCAGGAACTAGCAAAGCAGCCATTTCAGAGATTCCCCCCAAACTGTCTGTGTTTGTTCTAGAAATAATGCGCCTTCACGTGTCAGAATTGTATTAGCATCCTTTCACAGATAATGGGGTTACAGATGGGATTAGTAAATAAATCAGTGTGGTGCCATTTTGATAAGAAAGCAGTCATGTGACAGTGTTTACTTTCCATGCACTAAGCATGCTGGCATTTTCTGTGCACAGTCCCTCGTTGGTTAAGCCCAGAACAGAAAGGGATTCACATTATAGGGTGCACAACATGACATTATAATAAAGGCAACTTAGTGTAAAAAAACCTTAAGCCTGAGTTCACTCACAGTCAATCAGACATGTAAGACAACAAACAACTGGGACAATGTTGAAGCTTTGCAAGGTATTATCAAACTTACAGCATTCTAGACTGATCTGGGTTCAGTCTGGGTGGCGTTTGGCCACATAACTGAGAGCTGCCAGTACTTGGGCAAAGCCAATTTACAGACTAAAATGGTTATCACAAGCAATTACCAGCTTCTTAAACCCTTGGAACAAGGGTCTCAGCCGCAAATGTGAAGATCTAACATCTTTCCGTGTAATTAAAGACTTATGCATATTCTTTCCGTGCAGGCTGTAATTAATATCTCAAATTAAGTAGTGTTCAGATATGTATTACATGCAAGTGAGCTATCTGATAATCCGATTAGTTAAGCAGTGGTTTTCCTCTGTGGTTTACAGATCCCTGAGGATCAAGAGACTACTTCTAAAGAATTTGGAAAGGACAGCTGTGGGAGCGTCTCATATTACACCAAACCAAAGCAATCCCAAGGCAATCACTGCAACAGGCTGCCAGATTTTCCCCATCATGAGCTCCACTGCGTTACTGGAGCCAGAAGCAGCCAAGCAATTGGGGAGCTGTAGGGCAGGTCAGTTCAGCTCACTTTCCCAGCTGGAAAGCAAATTCACTTTCCAATGGCAACCACCCATAGATCCAACTCAAAAAAGCAGTAGGAAGTGGAGCAAAAGAGAAGTGGGGGAAGGTTAGGCAGTTTTCAGAAAGTGTGTAGTTACTGAAGGCTAGATGCAATTAATGTGAATTTGCAACCATTCTACTATCAACAGGCATAGATGTACCCTACAGGAGGCTCCGCACTGCCAGGGGGAAACATTGAGGTTCCTCGAGACAAAACAGCTTTATACCAAGCCTTCTATTGCCTCAGGACAAGTATTAAAATACTGTAATATTGAGGAAAAAAAGAAAGAAAATGAAAAGAACTAGCATAACTAAAATGTTACTCCTACAGAAATTTTACTACAAAGCTGTAAAAGTGCAAAATATGCCCCTGACTGCCACAAAAGTCATTAAGTCTCAGCATCTCCTTGGTAGTGTACCTTCACTTTGCAAGACCAGGTGCTCAATTCTCAGCGGCAATATCCTCTGAAGCAATCTGATGCTGCAGAAACTGAGAGCACATCAGAGACCCGGCAGCCTGAAAGAGCAATCATTCTGCCAAGAAAGGCTTATCCCAGATCAGCAAACAGAACGTATCACAATGTGTACCCAGCAAAGAACACGTGATGGTGTCACAGGCCAGAGTATAATCTCTCTACCCTTCACAAAATTTACTGTAAGCATTCAAAGAGGGAATATAGACTAAAAGGCAAATAAACCAGTTGTGAGACTTTGCAAGGCCTTGATTAAGTATTGGAGGTGTGCATTCAATGGCATACTGGAGAGACAAATGTCAAATTATTTCATCATCTGAAGGACCACTTCTCCTAACAGAGTACAAATTGTGAATACTTGAAACAGGAGTCTCAAACATCTGTGGAGTCTCAAACAACAATGGGAGTTTCAAACATCTGTTTGAGACAAAACCTTTCCCTTCTGTACTCCTAAATATTGGGCATTTGTGCACATGAATCAGCGAGATGGGTGGAAATGCCCACCCACATACACAGAGACTAGGCCGCCTTGGGATAGAGTATAGTTTCTCAGTCAGTGATAGCTTCTCACTGCCAGAAAATTCCAAGCTCTGTGTCCTCCTCTTGTACCCATAGGAAAACAACAGTGGTTTGGGTGAAAACCAAAAAGCTTGTTTGCCACTCAAGTGACCTCCAGGCTAGGATGAGGTTGAGAGGGGTTGAGCTGCATCCTGTTTTTCATATAGACAGAGAGGTTTAGAGTGGAGTTGGTCACCCTTTGATTTCTCTGTTTTATGCTGAATTTGGGTCACTGTAATGCTGTATGACAGAAATGTTCTGCATGGCTGAATAAGAGCTGTGTTTGTTACCAGCCTTGACACACACTGAAATCCGCACGGAGAGAAAGGATCAAACATGGGAAAGTCAGGGTTACTGTGCAAATGCACTGATGAGAAAGCCAATGTCCCTCTTTTTTCCTCCCACACATGACAAATCTCTCACTTTGTTCTCCGAACACTGGGTGACACCCCCCACTTTTTGCTCTTTACCATGTTCCTATTAGGCGTACCCCTCATCTCTGAAATACTCATTTGTTCTTTCATTCCACACCATGTTCCTCTTATACAATATGGCAGTGTTGTACCCCATGGAAGTCCTGGAAATGCTAATTCTACACTGTTGAAAACACATGGGCCTTAACTATCATTTACAGGAAGAGTTTTTTTGCACCATAACTTATTCCACCTTCCAGACTGCCTTTCATTGCCCTTGGAACTGCTTTAAGGCCCTTTGTATCACTAAAGTAATGTAAAAAGTCCTTCCTATAAGAAATTAGGAACTCTTCTGTTTCCTTGCTGTCTCTCCACCCATTTCTAAATGACATCGCTTGCAAACTCAATTTCTGGAGAAGCCTGGGCATGTTCTCATTGAACATAAGGAGTATAAATTATGGTCATATGTTATGCTCAGTCCACAGCAGATCTCCCTCCACGTTACAGAATAAAGGCTGTTACAGGAGAGCCTGTTTTCAGGTTAATCTAACTAAGAGTGACTACAACATCACATAGCAGAGAATGTATGCAGGGCATGTGGAGGATTTTTTCTTGGTTTGGGGCTGGTTTTGTCACACTGATCCAGCAGCTGTAATAGTATTTCACTTAGGTTTTCCATTTCTTATTATAGAATCACAGAATCACAGAATGGTTTGGGTTGGAAGGGACCTTAAAAACCGTCTAGTTCCAATCCCCCTGCCATGGGCAGGGACACCTTCCACTAGACCAGGTTGCTCAAAGCCTCATCCAGCCTGGCCTTGAACACTTCCAGGGATGGGGCATCCACAGCTTCTCTGGGCAACCTGTGCCAGTGCCTCACCGCCCTCTCCAGGAAGCATTTCTTCCTGATATCTAATTCGAACCTCCTCACTTTCAACTTATACCCATTACCCCTTGTCCTGTCACTACAGGCCCTTGTAAAAAGTCCCCTCACAGCTTCCTTGTAGCCCCTTCAGGTATGGAAGGCTGCAATAAGGTCTCCCTGGAGCCTATTATAACTTGTTATAATAAACTTATGCATGTAGGTAAGTACTTTTTTGTTCATCCTTGCCATCTTATTTTTTAAAAAATTGGACCTTTAGGTTCAACACTAGATATCTGTAGCAATAACACATTTCTGAGGGGCAGAGTGGTTGCCCTGCACTGGATTTTACCAGTTTATTTAAGATACTTTAAAAATAATCGTTAGAGGTTTAGTCTGACCTCTTCTTGTCCGAACTAAAAGCTGAAATTCTGGGAAAAAACGCACTGTGAACTGCAGAAATATACCAGGCATGCTGGTATATGCTAAAAATTTGATATGATTTATGTGGGCCTTACATATTTCCGGAACTGATATCTTGCTGCTGCCATTCCTTGAGGGTCACAGTATTGCTACAACCCAATAAAAGTAGTTGTAGCTGTTTCCTGTGAAATAGCACCTGAAGTGCGTTCAGACTAAGTGGTTCTGCCTGAGCACTACATAAAAAGCCAGTTACTCGTGAAAAGAAGTTTTATATAGTGAATAGCTACTAAATCCAGTACTTCTGATCCTGTAAATATACTATTATCTTGTGCTTGTGGACAATCTGTGACCTGTTATAATTCATGTTGAAGCCTATCTTTTCCTTGGACATACTCCCTCTCACTTCTCCCTTTCCCTTTCTGTATGTTGACTTGAGCTTGGTGAGCTCTTTGGTGACATTATGATGTCATGATGATGTAAACCATCACTACCCCTGTTCTGTCCCATTCTTGTAACATTCCTGGATTTATGATAGCCATGTCTTGACGTACAAAACCAAGTCTGCTGGGAATCCTTCAAGCAGCCTATGACAACACTCCTACCACTGCATTGCTGTGCAGAAGGTGGCTCTTAAGGCAAGAAAGCCATTATTAAAAACCTGTGATTGCTGTGAAGCTGGACCTTCACAGAAGTGAAAGTCCTAACCAAAACGTCATTCACTATCAGTTGGGAATTCTCATAGTAGCAAAAGAAAGTCACCTTGGTGATGCATGGCTGATACACCAACCAGTCCAATATCCCTGCTCCCTGTATCCTCTGTAAACACCTTTTTACAGAGGCTGTTAGTCTCTATGGGCCATAAATATTCAAGGACAAATGTATTGTCTTACAAATACATTTCAAAGCAGTTGCAGGAAGTTTGGTACTGAAGTATCAGATTGTTTGCTTCCAGAAATTATTTGCTGATCCTTCTTTATCTCATATATTTAAAATAAATAACTTTAAAAAATTTCCTTTCCACAAAAAATACCATGTGCTGAATTGGTCTGAAGTGGGGGAAGAGAAAATAGCCCAGGTTTTTCAGTGGATTCCAGTTTCGTGTTACCTACATTATCTAACAAACTTCTACATTAGTCTATGCAGTCTTCTAGTGGGTGAATCCATCCAGCCCTCAAGCACTGGAGTCAGATGAGTACTTTCGTATTCCACAGTGAGAAAAGGGAAGAAAGATAGTGGACAGTAGGATGGGTAGTGGATAGTAGTGTGGGAGAGGTACTTTGCTGCTCCAACGCATGATAAAAATAGCAGCAGCTGTCTCAGGAAAATAGCATGAAGGATCTATCCATTAAAAAAAAAACCAAACCCACAACACCAACCAAATAAATAAAAATCTAAACCCACCAAGCACAAGCTTGAAAAGAATGGAAAGACAAGCCACTGTGTGTTCAGAGTGTGAATTATGAATTTACTCCAATTGTGGTTTGGAGTAAAAAAGCTTACCATATTACTTACCAGAAAAAGTTGCTGGTTTTGTACACAGAGCTTGCATGGGACCTTGGAGCTCAGCATCCTTTGGGGCTGCAACAAACAGGCCCTAGAGCAGACTGTATACATTACCCACGCACTTAAGCACAGAAAGAGCTATAAAATAGTGAGTGTTAGAGTTGCAGCCTTTTAGAAATCTGCCCAGAAATGCATCTATGGAATATTCAGATGAACTTATCCTGAAGTATACTCCTTAACATCATCTGAAGATGGACAGGTTCAAATGAAACGTGACCCAAGCAGAAACGCATGGCATTTAAATACGAAAAATCAACAATTATTTCCTTCCTTCCAGTGTAACAGATTGAAAGATTCTCTCTGCTATTCTTGGAAAGGAGCCTGCAAAATTCTCCAAAAAGAATGTTCTCGATAATAATCCATATTTAATGAAACTGCATGGTGGTTATATAACCAATGCTGATTTCATAAAGAACCTAATTTAGACTTCATAAAGTACATAGTGCTTATGTTGGAGAAGCTTGAACATGTTTTACTAGGTCTGAACAGATAGTGTTATTGGCAAGAGATAAATGCTTCAGACAATTTGGTGCTAATATTTCAAGTCTCTGCAGAAAAATCAGCAAAAGTATGAAGACAAATACTGAACAAAATTAATCTTGGCTGCAGTTTTACTCCTTCTGATAGTGCTGAACAGTCGAATCATTCAATATTTTAATTACTCAATTCTGTACATTTGTTTCAGGCAGTCAGTCAGTTGATACAGATCACTAGGGGACTCAGCATGTAAAAAGACAATCAGTACCAGATAAGCAACCAAGATAAGCATTTTATTGCATGTAACTGATGTTCTGCAGAGGTGGGCTAAATCCTCACCAAACAAGGAGACAGTTGACTAGGACTTTAGAGAAAAAGAATAAAAGGAAATGTCAGGTCAGAACTGCAAATATTTCGCAATATATAGCATAGGAAAGTTATTGTTGGCTGTGAGCCGATGCTTCGGAGATGTTGCATGGAGGCTGCTCTGTTGGTACACTTTGGAAATGAACTTTGCTTGTTCCAGATGGCTGGCTGGCTTGCAGAACTGGTTTTAGAGACTTGCTGGTCAGATGAATATCTGAGATAGAGCCAGAATTTCTCCTTTGTGTGGCTAGCTGAAGATAACGTAAATAAGGGTCACACTGTGTATAGCCAGATGTATGGCCGAATGAGATGTAGCTAGGTCTAGGAAAGACCTATAATGAACACAGGACTAGCTGATGGGATCAGCCTTGCTTAATTTATGCCAGTCAGTAAGTCTTCCACGTAAAAGTGTCTGGTTTGGCTTTTCAGCACTTAAACACATCCAGTTTAAAGTGCCTTGATTTAGTGGGCCACTGAAAGAGGTACAAATCGGGTCTCATACCATACCAAATCCAACAGAGCTAGAGATTCCAGTATGTGTCCATCTCACCTGACAAAAACATAGCCAAGATTTAGCGTGGAGACAGCTAAGCAGGGCTTGACATGGATTTGGACAGATGTGCAGATTTTTGCTGAGTTAAGGTAACACACAGAAAACGATCTGGCTACATTCACAATCAAAACCATGTTGTAATGGCATGAGGGAAGGGGCACAGCAGGCAGTGCTGCAGCCTGTTATGTGCAGGCTGCAGAGAGGGCGCCTATCTCTGGCTTTTATCGGTGTGGAGGTTATATAGATGATATGTACACAGTGTAAGTCACACTTGACAGCAAGTCAAAGCTAAACGGAACAAGAACAGAGGCCCTGCTGACAGGCAGGGAAGCATAAGCAGACACAACAACATTTCCTTCCATTACAAATATGCATCCACAATCAGTAAGTCAGCCTGCAATTCCCATCTCCTTGAGCTTTCTTCCAGAAGCTAAGCTTTCCCAAAGCTACATTATACCTAATTTCTGTCACCATCTCCACTGCAGGGGAGTTGGGAAATCCTGTTGAAGCTGAGCAGCCACCTCCAGCTCTACTAATGGCAATGAATTCTGTAAACCCCAGCATATAAACTTGAAACACGGAATATCAACAGGGCATGATAAAAACTCACCATTGCTTAGAAAGCGAGAAAGACTGAGAAATTACTTGACCACATTGCATAATGCTTTTAATGGAAGAAAACACCAAGGGGCAGCAAAGAAGAGAGTAAAAGCAACGTATCCGTCTCCTTAATGGGCCAGGATGAGAACAAACAATTTTACTTTATGGGTTTTACTCCTGGAATGCCAAGACACTGTCAGCATCTTCTGGAAATGGGATCCTGTCAGTGCTGTAAGGCTTTGTTCTATGCTTTCAATTTTTTTCAGAATACAGGCATTTATTTATATGTAGATATATGACTCACTAGCTTGAACAGATATCTGTATGCTGTCATGATCGTGTAATTTTTCATTTTCTTTAATAGCAATATTTTTATTATTAAATAAAAAAGACTGTGAAAAATAATTTGGTCTTATAAAGAAGGAAAAATGCTAATTTTCAAATCGCTACTAATCCTGTAGGCACATGTATCCTTTTGTCTAACTATACAAATTTGCCATAGTCAAAAGTAATGCCTCTCACCAAAATATATTTAAAATCATCTTCCAGGAAACACCTGTAAAATCACTGTGCATATGAAGTGCTATCGGATCCTCTCAGTGAAGCAAAGATTTTTCCAGACTGCTATTTTTCTTCTGGGTTAAGCATAAGTAATGGGGTACGGGGACAGGAAGACTTTGCATATATTTAATAGGAAAACACTGTTGAATCAGACTAGTGCCTTGTCAGTCACAGATTAACAGGTTGCTCCAGGGATGCACTGGGTTTCTGATGAATTTTGAATGAACAATAAATTAATTTTCAGTTGTCTTGAGCAGACTTAGGATGAAAATTATATTTAATTGGAAAAGCCACAAAAAAGAGCCTGAAAAGAATTGGAGAAAATGCCTTACAGTAAAAGACTTAAAGGGATCAAATTATTTAGTTTATCAAAAAGTAGTTATGCAGGAACTAGGGGAGCCTTTAATTTAGCAGTGGAAGCATAAGAATCAATGTCTCAAAGCTGAGACGAAGCAAATAAAGAAATAAGGCCTATTTTGATGTTTAAAACGGGATGTAGGCAAAATTTAATTGTGTAAGACCAAAAAAAAGAAAAAAAAAAAAGAAGCTGCATCTTCTTTATCACTTTCACATGAAGCTTCCTGTTCAGCCTGAAAGTGTTGCAGATGCCAGTGGTGGCTCATCTGTGGCTGTTGGATGCCTCGGGAAAGTGGCATAGCTGTGGGACTAATCCTATGACCCATGGTTGCTGAAAGGGGAGGTCTTCACTCTCTTCCCAGATGCAGGTGGTCCTTTCAACCCCTTCCATTTCTCAGCCCTGTCTGCCAGACAGTTTAATTCATTTATGCAGCAGGCAGTTATCTGGGGTGTCTCATCTCATCTCACCTCATGGATTATGGAGTTCGCAGGTGCACAGGCTGCTGGGTTTGGCATAAAGTCAGTAGTGGAGGCAGGTGATCTTCTGCCTCTCACTGGTGTTCATCTGTTAGATCAGGTAACCCATCTCCTGAAACCATTTCACCTTAATTGTTCAAGACAGCACACTGCATCCCCTGGCCAAGGGAGGTGCACATTCACAGTTACATCTTGTACCTCCTATACGAGCCTCATAACCATTAAGCAGGAGATAGGATGATTCTCCTCATGCAGCTGGGCTGCTGTGCCAGGACCTCAGGAGCCATAAGACGAGGAGGAGAGCAGACCTGAGGGTGTCTCCTTGTGCAGCCTCAAGGCTGGCCACTCAGGGCAATGCCAGCAGCCTGAGTCCCTAACTTTGGGATGAGCTACAACTTACTTTGGGTGTTCAAGGTATAAAACCACAAATAATCTTGAGGGTAGAGAAAGGAACCCACATCCCCTTCCTGAGGTAAGTTCTTGGGATGCCAAGTCACACTTCCTCTCACTCTCTTTCTGGCCCCAAGTCCGCCTGCCGTATCAGGGTTTCCTATCAGAAAGGCATATAAAGCTAAGGGGCTGCATGCCTCAGCTTAACACCAGTAACAGTGCAGTTGCAGTGCCTATAAAGCTGCTTAGACACGTCTCAGCCAGTTTAAAATGTGCTCACGCAGGTCCTGGTGGCAGCCCTCCTGCCAGCACAGCGCTCAGGGCATGCTCATTTATCTTGCTAAGACACACTCTCTAGTGCACTCCCGAGACGTGCTCCTTGCACACAGTAGATGTTCCTTGCATTCCCCCAAGACCCCTCTGTGCCAGCTTTGCATCTTCCCAAGTATCAAGCTCTTAATCTCTATTGGTAGAAGAGAGGAACAGTGGGCAGGAGGTGGATTTGTTATGCTACAAGGTGGTGCTTCTTACTTTTCCGATTTATAGACACCCACAAATATGGATTAAAGTTGTGACTCTGCTAAAAATCATAGAATGTCTTGGGTTGGAAGGGACCTTCAAAGATCATCTAGTTCCAACTCCCCTGCCATGGGCAGGGACACCTTCCACTAGACCAGGTTGCTCAAAGCCTCATCCAGCCTGGCCTTGAACACTTCCAGGGATGGGGCATCCACAGCTTCTCTGGGCAACCTGTGCCAGTGCCTCACCACCCTCTCCAGGAAGAACTTCTTCCTTACATCCAATCTACACCTCCCCACTTTCAATCTAAACCCGTTACCCCTTGTCCTGTCACTACAGGCCCTTGTAAAAAGTCCCCCCCATCTTACCTGTAGCCCCTTCAGGTACTGGAAGGTGCTATAAGGTCTCCCCAGAGCCTTCTCTTCTACAGGCTGAACAAGCCCAACTCTCTCAGCCTGTCCCCACAGCAGAGGTGCTCCAGCCCTCTGAGCATCTCCGTGGCCTCATGGAAACTGTACTTCTAGATTTTAGAGTTCTTTCTTTTCTTCTTAATTTCTTAATAATCAATAACATTCTGCACTTGGCTGACTAGCACTTCCCCTCAAGCGCTAGATTAGCCAGGCGCTTCGAGCAGGAGTTACATGCGTCACAAAGGCAGGCAAGTGAAAAATGCCACCCAACAGAGCTCGGCGGTGTTCTTCGCTGTGTTTGACTGGGGAGTTTCTCTGCTATGCTGAGCAGGATGAGGAGAGACTTTTTTCTTCACGCTGGGTCTAAAGTGGCCATCGGGGCTCTGGGAAGAATCCCACAGCCCTTGCTCCTGCTCCACTCCAGTGCTATGGTGATCAGGATCAGAGGGATCCTGGGCCCAAATCCACAACCTTGGAATCTGATTTCTTGCTGTATTATCCTGTTCTTTCTCTCCTGTCACCAGAGGTTGTTGTCCTGCGCACACTCCTACAGAGCTGATCTCAGCTGTGATACATACTTCTCATTGCCAGTGCCACTTTTTAAAACAGAGTCTCAAAGGAAGCTATTTTTTATATTGAATTTTCTTTTTTTTTTAACTGGATTACTTTTTAAAACTGCCAGGATGCACCACACTGGGAGATACATTTTTATTGTGAGAGAAACAAAAACCTGGACCTAAGAATATTGACAGGATTGATTTAGCCTTACTTTTTATTTTCTTCCTATTAATCTTGTTCTTCTCTTTAATCTTTTGTTAAATCTGTTAACATGCACTGAAGTCTATTTGTACAGAAGCCTTCTTCTTGAAAATCGTGCCTGTCTTAGGGTTTTTACGGGAGGCAAAGATAATACAAACTGCACACAAAAATGCTGAGAGAGAATATTTTCAAAGTGGGAGGGAAGCATATTTTCTTGGTATTTTCTGAAGTGTTCCAACACATGAGACTATTTATGACAATGTAAACAAAAAAGCCAATCTTCTTTGGGGAGAATGCAGAATCATCCTTAATTAATTAAACTCCTACTGTGAGCTCATAAATGTCAGGATGTTGAATCGCTGTATGTTGATGGAGACTGATTGTTTTTATTATTTATTCCAGGGGAGTAAAGTAAGGTTTCTGAAATTCACAGAGCAGCAAGTTACAAACATGGTGGAAAGAATTCACATTCAGTATAAACCAAGATGTAAGTCACCACCTCCGAGCAGAGTGTACATGGTAAGGCTGCGTAAGTTCTGCATTTCCGGGACACACAGCTATGAAGGCGGGAGAGGTCTCTCAGTTCAGAGCTGGGCGCTCATGCCTCCCTGTGTGGCTGTGACGGGGAGGGCTGCGGTGTCTTCCCACACCACAGGGCCATGGCTGCCCACAAGAAGATACCCTAAGAGTCGTCTGGGATGCGGTTCTCTGCCAGTCCAGCCCTTGACCAAGCAGGAGGACCACTTCATCCAAAGCCAGTGCACTCGGCAAAAAGGGCAAGCTTTCCTCAAAATCACACGGGTGAAAGGGCAGGCAGGTTTATAGGACAAACACATGCACACACAAACAGAACGCTGACTGAGGGATCTTGTTTATGCAGAGGCTTGTGCTGGGATCCATAAGGCTCTTCGCTTTAGTGGTCTGCCAGTCCTGAAAAGTTATCATGTTCCTAAGGAGCAGACAGACAGTACGGAGACACAATGATTTCTTTAACTTTTCCAGCCATAGGGAAGACATTTAAAATTTCAGTTGGCATCTCTTCTAGCAGGGAATACTGCTGGTAGCAAGAGAAGCTCAGTTCTCAGGAGATAAGTAGAAGCCATTTTAACTATACTTAATGCCTATTGCTGTAGCTACGAAGGAACTCGTATTGGCAGAGCCCCTGGAGGAATGCGTTAGGCCATCATAACAAGAGTGTCTGAGGAAGCGTGTGTGAGCCAAGCCCCTGCCCTGCCCTGGCAGAGCCAGTCCCGGTGGCACGTTGCCACTGGTGCCATTGGCGGTGTGGAAGGCAGTGGGCTCGACACCTTGAAGGATCACTGCAGGACTCCAAGTGATTATGCTGGAATGGAGAAAAGGCAAAGCCCAGCTCCTCCTTCCTCCTGTGCAGGTTAACAGCACTTGAATAAAACTGAGGGAAGTTACCCTTGTTGAACCAGTACGGCAAGTGCTGTTTGTTCAGCAGTACCTCTTGGCACGCTGATAGCATCATGTGGGTGTCAGTGCCATGGGGGCCTCTGTGTCAACAAAAATAGTGCTTCCAGGGGCACTTGGTCAGGAGGTGGGCCCCCTGGTCCCCTTCCCTGCCATCATGACCCGGGTGCACACAGCTGTAACAGGGACCAACGCTGTGCTTTTGCATTAGTCCTTCTGTAATGTCAGGATTCAATTATCAGAACTACAAGAGCTCCTATAGACTGTATCTACTGCACTTAATAGGGTGAGTCAAATGAGATTATTCACTTAATTCACCCAATTCACCGGAGCTGCTCCCAAACAGCTTTATGGACAGGTTAATTTTACCTGGAGCACTTCACCAGGACAGTTCAGCGTAAGGCCAGAGAGATGCATGCTATATCAGTGGTTAGACAATGCCAGAGCAGAAACAAGCAG
This sequence comes from Eurypyga helias, assembly GCF_000690775.1. Classification (NCBI taxonomy): domain Eukaryota; kingdom Metazoa; phylum Chordata; class Aves; order Eurypygiformes; family Eurypygidae; genus Eurypyga; species Eurypyga helias. The sequence continues at coordinate 33,695 of NW_010251976.1, read as the reverse complement.
CCAAGGTGGGGAGGAAGGCACCACTTCTTTCACCAGGCAGTGACCCGTTTTGAGAGTTCAAAGGGCTGTTGGAACAACAGTGCAAAGCCCAAAGAGACAACAGTGTAAGGAAATACTATATTTAAATTCCTGCCTGGTACTAGTGCTGTGAGAACAACGTGGCACATGAACGCCACACATCTGAGTACAAATCCAGTACCAGTCCACCCAATACACAATAAAACTGAAGCTTAGCTGATATCAGACAAATCTTTAGAACATCATTTCTGATACTGATTCCATATGAAACATTGCATTGACTCATAATTGATTGGCTCTTTGTGGCTTTTGAACAGATTATCAGGGTACTTTTTGTAACACTGCATCATTATAACTGCAAGCAGAACTGGCAGATAGCCTGCAAAATTCCCACAAAAGTAAAAAGAAAACTCCTAAAAAAAAAAAAATAGCAAAGTTATGTAACTGCAATGCTACTAAAAAACCCCAAACACAACCGCCTAAAAAATACCAGAAAAGTTACATAAGGAGAACTCAATTACCTCCTTAGAAATTCACTGTCAATCTAAAAAAGTGAGAATTTAAACAAAATGTATACTCAGAGATACTGTAGGTGAGCAGTATCATTTCTCTTTCAAGGGAAGATGATTAGGGCTGCATGAAGGATGAAGTATGAAAAATGCATTGGAATGCCTGTTAAAAGAGGCTGTCAGAAAGTGTGGTATGTCTTGGATTATGTTGACCCAAGGACTGTCAAGGGCAAGAACTTTAATGGCATAAAAGCACTGAGAAAAAAAAGCAGAAGTTTTGGGCCTTGAGAGCAAAATACTCCACCCTGTTAGCAACAGGCGGGGCTCAGAAGGTTTGGATGCCCTCTCCAAAATATGACTGCATAAGAAGTGCCATAGCTTAGCTTCTGAATACTCTTCCAAAATACATTTCAAGACTTTATTTACACTGCTGGTGTTTTTCTGTTGTTGATTACTATCCATATATGCAAATTCAAACATATTAGAATTATTAAAATGCACATGATTAATGATTGAACTATAGCTTCCTGCTGGATGAAGCCTTCACTGTAAAACCAAGTGAAAAGCACAATCAAAACCATGCTCTAGAGCTCAGATACTACGACACTTTTTGAGTGGAAGCGAGACATTTGTGTTGTCTCTGCGCTCCTGCTATAACCTGCCAAACAAAACTCTCTTCTGTATTATAACGTATTATAACTGAATTTCAGTGCCCCAGTTGTAACTATGAAAAGTTTGCTTACAAGTTTAATACCAGGTGAGAGAAGTATTATCACCTCTAAGTCCTTGAATAGCCTTTCATCCCTGATTCTAAGTTGAAAACAAAACTCTGCTTTTATGAGTCATTAAAACTAATTAACTAACTTAGTTAAAATTAATTTTCTTCCATTAGTTTCATCCCCATTATCTTGCTTTCTCTTATTTTTCAACATTTTCAAATCTATGTTTTTCCATGGAAACTTATTTTAAAAACAAACAAACAAACAACAAACAACCAAACAGGTTAACTGTATCTTAAAGTTATAACTGATTTATGATTCTATGATTCCCATCCTGGTGAAAGCCACTGTCTCACATCTGTGGAACATTAATTTTGAAGAGACAGGAACCCAAAATGTGGGATCTGCTTCCCTACAATATAGCCAATGCATGTTAGCGGCCGTTATTTTACTTTTCCACTTAAGCAAGCTGTAAGAGCAATACTCAAGACAAGTCTGTCATCTTAGGGACATGTTTTCAGTTATCTCCAGAAAGAACAGATAGGCATTCACCTCTTGATCCTGCAGCTATGCTAGCCTTTTCCCATTAAAACTTTCCAGAGTTCCTGCCAAAAGCAATTGTGCAGTTGAAGGTGGACAGAGTTTATCCACTTTTACTTGGGCAATAGAAATTTTATCCGCTTCTCACAGGCTGGGAAAAAAAACATGAGTTTATCTACCTATTTATGTACTGCTAAGATACCAGTTTCCTGGTATATCCTCACCAACATTAGCAATGGTAAAAAGGTGAAGTGGATCATCCAGCTCTTTAGGAATTGTCTTGGTGAATATTATGTTTTCTAACCTGTTTTATACAACATCAGTAATTATACTGCCAGTGGACCACTTGTAATGTCTGGAATATTCAATAAGGAAGCAGTCTAAGGAGGACACAGCAATAGCTTGCCAAATTTCAAGTTCCTTTTGTAGTCATAGAGGACATACTTTTTAATCTCTTTAGTCAACAAAGAGATTAAACCCGTTATTTTGTCTGCAGCCTTGCTTAGCATTTCTTTATAATCCAGGTATCCCTGTGGGAAACTCATGTGTAACTCCTGTCCTGCCCTTCCAATTCAAGCAGAATGAAGGTATAACACACCACAGCCTCGAGCAACTACCAGAAGGTCAAAGTTTTCCAAAAAATCGTAAAACCTGTCATAGAAAAGGAAATAAATCCCATCTTTCTATTATAAATGATCCTTGACTGTCTCAGGATTAGTTCTGAGACAGGCTGAGGAGCTGCTTCGTAGTGGGGTCTTCTGTGAGACAACCTGCTTATGGATATTCACTGCAGTACCAGTAACCTCTGTGGTCTATGATGGCATGGTCTGTTATTCTATCCTGTCTTAACAGGCATATAAGCATATCCTTGCAAGAGTAGGTCTATGGCATGTGATGAGATTATTCACATTTTTAGAGTCAGATGCATGCCAAAATACTTTGCTCAATCAGGGTCATGTACTTTTCTTCTCTTTGCATGGGAACACAGTGGGTAACGTTGCATGTGGAGGGATTTCAAATATCTAAATCTGAAGTATTACTTGTAAATGTTTTTATTTTTAATGGACAGCATTGTCTCTATCCAGGATTTTTACACCCAAAGCACATGTTCTAGGAGATACATTTCTCCTTATGTTCTGGAAAGAATTTGATGATTTTTTTTTTTCCAAAGAGAGTTTTAAGCTGTATGGCCTACACCACCTAGTCTCATGGCTTCAAGCATATAGAAAAATTACCTAGAATTTCTTGCTAATGGTGCTTCATAGTTTTTAGATTCTTTTAACTGAAGGTTTCTAAGAATCAGACCAGTAAATAATTTTTGGATGAAAACTGGGTGTCATTCAAATTTCGTAATCTGAAATTGTGTTTTCATAGGACTAACATTAACGTACTCTGTTCCTGAATATGCTTCTCCCATTTCGCTGTATTGTTTTCAGTGCATTATGAAAGTACTTTTGCACTCTGGATGAAATTTAGAGTAAACCAATACTGTTCTTCAGTGTGAAATACATGTGTTTGGCTGTTTAGGACTGTCTGTACTATGGAAGGCAACTTCCATGTATGATGTGTGTCAATAAATTAATGATTTGTGAACTGGGTATGTGCTAACGGCCCAAGTATTAAAGAGCTTGTCATCTTAAAAAATGGAGTTCTGAGCTTTCAAAGAATATGGAGTTTCCTGCACCAAGTTAGATTTCGTCTATTGTATTTTACATGACAATTCCATTAGAAGAATAGCAATGATGGTGTCTTTGCCACCATTGATATTATCAGGGAACAGAATGAAAGGAAAAAACGAAAACACGTATGAAATATGTCAGTCACATCAAAGACACCACTAAGAGATAGGCAAATGCTATCCTTTCTGTAGGAAGTACTGTATTTAAATTATATAAAATAGAACAAAATTACAGTTAAGATATCCTTCTTAGCCCAAAATAATTAATTTCAAGTCACAGTTCTTTTATTATCCTATGATATGCTATGCTGATTTACCACTTCTACCTTTATATTACTACTTCTCAGAAATATCCCTGCCAATTGTGGTATCCATTTCTCCCTTATTTTAATTTCCTTCTTAGATATTCATGCAGCCATACTCCCGTAACCTTTTTACTAGGAAGACTCCTGTAATCCTGTTGTTATCAAAAGGGAACACTGAGATAGTAGCTCCTTCTTTCTAAGTTCCCTGTCAAAAGATCCCTGTAACATTTTAGTTTACTAACACATTTTGGTTTATATTTTTACATGCACTGCCTGAAAAGTACCACAGTAAAGCTGACAGATTACTATCAACACACTGTAATACAAGCAAATCTTCATCATTTTATCCATGTGATATGATTTTACTTTGAGAAAAGGAAGAAAGAAAAGAAGATATCAAGGAACAGTATAAAAGCACTAATTAATAAAAGCAAACAACCTCAGTAAAAATTACCTTAACCCCCAGCACTGACTCTGAATCACAGAATGGTTTGGGTTGGAAGGGACATTAAAGACCATCTAGTTCCAACCCCC
>NW_010251976.1:9918-29298 GCF_000690775.1 Eurypyga helias | reverse complement strand
GGCTGCAATTGCTCTAGGGCTGTGGCTCTCAGGCTCTCTGGGTCTGACTCTCACTTCTCAGCACCTGGTTGTGCACTGGTTGGTGAGTGGTGAGCAACTGTATCATAATTGTATCATATGTTTTATTTTCTATTATTTTAACTATTTGTTATTAGTAGTATTTGTATATATTAATTTAGATTCAACTGGTAAATAGTTCTTATCTCAATTTTACAAGCTTCCTTATTTCTTTCTTCTCTGACTCTCCCCCTTTACTGGAGGAGGGAAGGGGGAATCTCTGAGAGTGGCTTTCTTCGTGGCCTTCTCTGGACTTGCTCTTCATGGGTTTGCATTGAAGTTCTCTTATAGCAGCACAGCACATCTTTCTTACTCTCTAAGGGGGAATCTCTGAGAGTGGCTTTGAGGTATTTTGCTAGCTGGAGTTAAACCACGACACTGTCACAGCTCATTTCTGTCTCATCACATTAATAGTTGTGTATAACCTCTTCAAAACCCTTCTGCCTGTATTGGCCTTTTCATAGAGCAATAAGCCCGTTCACTAGCAAAGAGGAGTAACCCAAGGCTGATGGCTCTCTCCAGAGAATAATTCATAAAGATTCCGACTCTTCCTCAGTTATGCAGCCAGAGCAGCTGTTAGAGATATTCCAAAGTATCTGGAAATGACCTTACTTCCTTGGAGGCTACAGCCTCATTACAAAGCATGTATCGGAATTGAACTGTAGATTTTGAGGCTGCTTGGCAGCAAATTTAACAGGTATTGGAGACCTATGTTTTTCAAATGCTAAGCAACTGAGATGCTACAAATAGTGAGCCAGGTCCAGAACCTAATTTTTCTCTTTATTAACTCAGAAGAGCAATTCTAGTCTCTACTTCGGCAAATGTCTTTCTTACAGGTTTATTTTGCACATACTTTATAAAAACCCCTAATCTTAATGGTACTTTTGCAGTATTTGACATGAGTACTGTGTTTTCCAAACTGGTAAGGATTTAATGCATTTCAGGAAGGTAAATAATAAACCCTGTGACTCTACAAGCATAACCCACACTTCTTCCTGTAATAAGAAGCTTGAATTAATTTTCTGTACTTATCGCGGAGCATTAATGAATATGACTCTTGATGACATTTCCAGGAAAGGTGGAACAGAACAAGAAAAGGTCCATTCTCTGTAAACAGACATTAGTTCATAAACAGTTTCAGCAAAGAGAACAGTTTGTCTATTCTTCTCCTGAGAAGTGGGTTGGAATTGTCACTGCTAACCTAATCCCTACAGCTCACCCAGCTGCCTTGCGTCACAACATGTCTCGGAAAAGTCGCACTGTACCTAGGTGCCTGATTGCTTTCTATGGAAAATCATCAGAGGAAGCCACACTGAGGGAACCAGCTGGGACTTCTGGACCTTAGGAAACCCATGTGCAGCAAGGGATTAGGACAAAGAGCAGGACAACTTCAAGAAACTCCAGAAAGCTGAGAAAAAAAATGTCACATTTGAAAAATGTACATGAGTAGCACATCATTTCAACTACTCAGGACAGTCAGAGCAATGAAAACTACCACAGACATCTGACCCAACCATGGACACAGAATTTCATGGATCTTGTGCTTCTGCAGCCTCCCTTACACAGTGCGGCCTCTAAGGCAACATTTGTTCTAGTACAGCAACATTTTTTATTTGTCACTTAAACCTGGGAATGAATGAAAAGGAGTTGGGAGGAGGAAAGAAATCTTTGCTGAAGAAAATGTAAATGGAAAAAATCATATAAAAAGAAAGAGATAGGATATCTAAATAGAGATGTAAGGAGAGCAAAAACATCTGGGAGGCTGACTATTCAGGGACTTCAATCCACATTACATTGTCAGGCAATCAATCACACTATAAAACTCATGAGGTTGGTAATTCCTTTCTATATAACCACCCAACAGCATAATTCATTAGTACAGTGTCAGTACCCTCCCTGACTATCATCTGATTCACTCCACAGTCTACCTGAAATGTAGTATCTGAGTTCAACTTGTACAAACCCTTCAAAAAGGTATTCAGCCATTTTTACTTAGACATAAACAGGTTAAAGCCATATTTTCTTGTTATGTTCTGTTTCTACAGCTCTCGTAGCAAATTAGTTTGCTGTGGCCATTACTCTAATACTTTGTACTATGGTTGCACTTAGAAATTCCTATCCAGATTGGGCTCAGTGGTGTTAGTAAACAAACAGAAGGCAAGAGACAGTCCCTGAGCCATAAAATGTTTACAAGTCAAGGAGATGTGTCAGGCAAAGGGAAGAAGAGAGGAAGCACAATACTCATATTAAAATGAATACTCCACTTAGAAGAACAAGAAATTACTTCCCTGATGGTCAAAACCCAAATCAGTTCCAATGTCGAGTTCCCAGACTACCACTAAAATCAACATCTATTTATGCAGCCATGGAATCAGTCCCAACAGTGATACTGAAGTGAATATTATGGGCTTGTGCAGAAATTGCATTTCAGACTGCACTTCATAGGAAAACCAGTTATGAGTGAGTTATGATCAGGAATTAGGGAAGAGACTGTAATACCCCGGAGTGGCAAAAGTCATGTATGTGCTGTACAACTTCTCCCAGTTGAGCTGTGGTCACGCAGCATCAGCTGTGCCTCCCTGCACCCCACCTCTGCTGCAGAGACAGCACCTCCCTCCCCGCTGAGCTGCGGCACAGGAGAGGTAGCACTGTAACCCACTGTAAAACAGAATATGCTCCATATTCCCACAGCCCCTCCATACACAGGCACACTGCATCCTCAGCAGTGAAGCACTGGGTGAGAGCTGGGTTCGGGGAGGTCCCTGGGAAGCAGGCAGCCTCCACCATGCACTGCCTGCATCGTGGCCCTGTGCACCTGAGGATGGGAAGCACAGAGGCCCTGACACTGCTGTCAGGCTCCCTCCTAGATCCCAAGTAATAGCACAGTGGAAGGGAGTGACAGGAGACAACAAAAAGAAGTGCCGCCAAATGGTTTATCGTACAAACCTCCCCTCTTCTTTCATCTTCCAGACCTACAGTGGTGCTGGGAATGGAGGGGGCGGGGAAGAAGAAGAGGCTGTGGGTGGGAGATTCATCCAGAAGAGGCTGGAAACCACTGATGCAGTGAATTCTTCTTAGCAACAAAGCATAAAAGAAAGATTATCTTCAGAAATCGCTAAGCAAATAACTTTTGAATAGTGAAGAAGTACAGTAAATTCACAGACAATGCAACAGTGAGAGATTCACAGATTCACAGAGTGGAAGGGGTTGGAAGGGACCTCTAGAGATCATCTAGTCCAACCCCCCTGCCAGAGCAGGATCACCTAGAGTAGATCACACAGGAACAAGTCCAGGAGGCTTTGGAAAGTCTCCAGAGAAGGAGACTCCACCCCCTCTCTGGGCAGCCTGTTCAGTGCTCTGTCCCTCTCACAGTGAAGAAGTGTTTCCTCATGTTCAGGATGAACCTTCTGTTTTCCAGTTTATGGCCATTGCCCCTAGTCCTGTCACTGGACACCACTGAGAAGAGCCTGGACCCATCTTCCTGACACCCACCCTTTAGATATTGATAAGCAGTGATAAGATTCCCCCTCAGCCTCCTCTGCTCCAAGCTAAACAGACCCAGCTCTCTCAGCCTTTCCTCATATGGAAGGTGCTCCAGGCCCTTCATCCTCTTAGTGGCCCTGCGCTGGACCCTCTCCAGTAGTTCCTTGTCCTTCTTGAGCTGAGGAGCCCAGAACTGGACACACAACTCCAGGTGAGGCCTCACCGGCGCAGGTTAGAGGGAGAGGAAAATGTTAGATTTTTTTCTAATCAGTCATTTTTTGGGCTTTGGTCCATACAGGCACTTCTGCAAGTAGCAGTTACTGATTAACTTTGGTCAGCAAGATAATCACACAGCATTCATCTTTTTCTAAGACTGATGCTGCAAATTCTCTTGATCTGCAAGTAATTTGAGAAATCTCAGTTTTCCGTTATTAAAGCAAGTGCAATATTCCTGCACTATACTTTTTAGACTATGAGGGCTGATGTCTCCCAGTAGAGGAATAATTTCAGTTGAAAAGTTGTGGATCTTGCTGCTGTTTCTACATTTCATTTTGTGACAGAAATGAGAGAAGCGAGTGTGCCCATTTAAATGCTCTCCTCTGAAAAACTCAGGTTATAGAGAAAGCGAGGTTTCTGCTTTAAATTACACTTTCTTGACCTTTTAAGGTAGGTCTTCATACCCACTACAGTGAGGAACAGGCTACTTTCCCACTTAGCCAGGGATGGCCGCATGGATGTGCGTGCACAAACACGCAGTGTTACGCCTCACTTTGTGTATTATCCAAAAAGGGATCTGCCACAGCAGAGGGTCCCTTCACTCTGCTCTGCATCAGCCGTGGGCTGGCCGCACCGTGAGGAGCCACCGAGGCTCCTGCCTTCTTCAGGTGCAATAACAGAGGATGTGAAGAGAGGGAGAAATTATTAAGCAGATTTTTCTCCTGAAAAATGCATTTTGCAAAGGAAAGCTGAAAGGCTTCATGTTTGCTTCAGCGAAAGCCCCATACAGGAAGATTTTAAAACCCTGGCCAGCAATTCTGGTGCAAGGAGGCCAGTTGCCTGGTGGCAGGTCAGTTTGGTCCAAATCCCTACTGGTGAGTGAGGCTGGAGGAGTTGTCACACACCACCCACTGGGCAAGCCACCTCCTGGAGGCTCAGCTCTGCTTATCTGTATTCTACCAGCTGTAGGAAGATCTTATGCCCATTCCCTGTCATTGCAGCCATCCTTTCTCACAAGCTGGACAAAACCCTTGTTGAAGCAGGTGTACCAGCCTGTGATATGCTGCATTTCCTCACGGTTTGTTATCCAAGCAGCTGTGGAGTGTTTTGTTTGCGGGTTGAAATTAGGAGCCCAATACTGATTGCCAGGGCTTTTTTAAACACTGTGTTTGTGCTTCCAGGGAAGTAAACAAGAAATAACTTCTTGAGTCTCAGCTTGCCACGACTAGCATGAGTGACACACAGCAAAAGCCCGGGGTAGCGCAGGGCAGATACAGAAATCTTTTCAGATTTGAAGCAACCAAAATGTTTACTGCTCTTTTTTTGTGAATAAATAACAGAATCAAGAGGTTGACAAATTATTTCTGAATGAGGCATGCAACGTTCCTGAAAATGTCATGGTTAAGTGTGTTTTAGTGTCATCTCTCTTCTAGTCAAACGGTTTATTTATTAAAAGGCACCACAGCTACACTGGTCACTCATTTACCAGTGTAATGCCCTGACCAAGCACCTTTATTCAGGTGTGCTTCATCCTTTCAGCACCGCCAGTGAACTCTAGTCTATGTTTTTATTGTACCTCTCCATAAAAATCATCCCAGTTAAGTCCTCACTTTTCATAGGCACTACTTGGGAGATCGCTCTATGACTACATCAAACTTCGTTAGTTTTAGTCAACTTCCCAGGCACAGGCTGGAATGATGTTCGAACTGAACTGCTAGCATCACACTGGAAGGGGTTTCAGTATCAAGTGATCTCTTACACCTAAATATGACTTTATTAGACCTATAATCTGGTCCAGATGAATCTAGGAGCTCTCCCACTGCTTTATTCTTGCAATTCATATATGCAGACATTGGATCACTGATTCTGTGTTCTGATGCAAAACAGAACAATAAAGACACAGTTTCTAAAGAGTTACAGAGGACAGGTGCTGATCTTGATTTTGGAGGCTGATGTTCAGCCATGATTTGAAAGGAGTAACGTATGCATAAGATACCTCAGATGAGTGAATCTTTAAGCACTGTGACAATTTTCCAGAGAAACAATTCCAGAAGGGATCTGACTCATCCGCCCTGCTTATGGAAATGTTTTGTAGATTTAGAGATGCAGCACAGCCCAGTTGTTAGGAAACAGTCCAGGGAGCCACTCTCATTGCTACACATGAGGACATAACACAGTGTAGCCCTGAAGTTAGGTTGAATAAAACATCTCAGGGTCGAAGTCTGCCAGCCACCTTGCTCGCACCACCCACTTACAGGAAAGGGTACAGATCAGGGTGAATTAATGTGCCAGAATTGGACCATAAATTCATTTCTGGTGTACTAACATGTTCTAGTCTAAACAAAAGTCTTCCAGGGACTTGGGCAAGGGCTATGTAGGGCTATTTCTAAATGCAATAATCACTAGTAGGGATGTGTATTCCTGAAATCTTATGCTTGAATTTGTCTCCAAAGCTTGCACGGATAGACATTCATACCTGGTTTAAAGGAAAACAACTTTTTAATCACCTTATGTGGTGTTGTTTAAGATTCTGTTCCTTGCCTCCCACATGATATATATTCCTTCATACTCTGTGAAAATCTTACTTGGAAGGAGACAATAAAACCAGACAAACCATGAAATCTTACTGAGTTCACAAACATCTTTCCAGTGTTATCCTGAAAGTTTTGAGACATTATTACAGGATTGCTGCTCTGACACAGCAGATATATTTCTCTGGAGTAACAGAACCAAAACACATCTCCTTGTGTCTCTTAAGTATCAAACATATAGCATCAAATTAGACATTTCCTTGGAAATCAGAATATCTGAGTCAAATTTCATCTGTGGATGCAATGCTGCACTCAAAGAAGTCATGACAAAACAGAGAGGTAAGCAAGTTTTCCAATAAATTTTAAAGTGTGTATTATTTATTAGAAAATTTAAAATAGTAATTCAGTAATCAATAGCTACATTAGGTTCTGCCATTCATGTAAATGAATGAAACCTTTACATAGTCTTGGTTCTCCTGGCATAAATAGCTGACTTTCACTGTTGAAAAACTGCCTTTTATGCAAGTGTGAACTTGCCAAAAGACCTGAGGATGCTCCAGCCTTCCCAATGGCACTGCCTGGAACAGCGTGTGCGATTCAAGCCATGTGCCACACCCATCTAGCTGGGCTGTCCCATTCCCCCTTGCCCATATGTTCTCCATGCTGAAGCTCCTGTGGTTTTAAACAGTGATTTAAGGCAGGTTATATAAGAAAAACTGTACTGGGGCAAGAGGAAGATTTATTTACTTCAATATCCTGTCTCTGGCCAAAAGTGAAAGCCTAGCAAATAGTATAAAAAAACCCAGTAAACACATGGTGGTAATTCATCAAAACATTTTTCAGGTTTCAGGGGCTTCATGGGCCAGAAGTTTTGTCCTCAAATGTAATAGCTTGTCATGGATTTCTCTTGAACTAAATTCTCTTGTTTCTTCTTTAATTTTGGTAAACTTGAAAAATCTGGAGCATCCTATGGCAAAACTGCTCCACAGTTTGAATTCATACTGGGGCAAGAGCCACTTGTTTATTCTAAACCTACCATATAAGACAGAGGTTCTAATCCATCCTTCTCATGGCACTTCCTAGTTCATAGAGTTCTGTTGTATTTTCTATTCATTTATCTGGTTTTGCAGACTGAAGAATCCTAACTTACTTGTTTAGCCACTGCCTAAGATCATTCTTATGACCTGCTTCTGAATCTTTTCCAGTGGCACTTTATATTGTTGGGCTGGGGAGAGCAGACTTGGCACAGTATTCAAGGTGCAGGTAATACATGGATTTGTTTATACATTGGCATCATAATGTTTTTTTCTTTTTATTTCTTGGGCAAGGGACAGCTTTATCATGTTTGTATAGTAGCATAGTAGCAATTATAGTGAGGTGCTGGAGGGCCTAGTGTTTCTGTGGGCCTCTCAAGTACAAATGAATACTATCTACTCAGCAATGACATATATGTGACTATAGTACATGTGGGATGATACATAAAGTGGAGAAGAATCTGAACAGACAAGTATTTGTCTCACTTTGCCTTTGAAAATCATATCACATATCTACTGTATACGGCAGCTTGAACATATTTTATTCTTAAAACACAAAAGTAGCATGGGACATTTGGAAAAACTAGTTCATGTGTCTTTTCCAAGTTCCACAGATAATCCAGATTTCTGGTTTTATGAGATTTTTTCCTCTTGTCAAACATGTTGCTATGTAGCAATTTCAAATACATTATCTAAAACAGATTTTCAAGGCAAGAAACTTTTTGGATTATAAAATATCACATTTTTACACACAGTCTGTTTTTTCTTTCCTTAAAAGAAGAAAATACTTTCCAAAACAGCCAGGGAAACATTCACGTTTAAAAGGACTACATGCAGCTACAACATATATAGCAATGGGTTTATTCCTGATGATTGAGTGGGCTCTGTGGTAGCCCATTATCCATCATTACCAAACACTTCAAGATTTTAAATGGATCTTCAAACTCTTCCAACAAAAGCACCTGAACACACCAGATGATTACTTACCTGATTATATTACAATGGAGGAGATAGGACACAAGTGATTAAACACCAAAGTGCTTGTAAACACAATGTAGTTAACTTGTCATTCGGATAAAGGTTTGGCTGACTATAATATTTCAAAGCAGAGGACACCGTCTTCTGGTTTTGTGGATCACAGGCTCTCTTTGATGTCCCACAGTTATTTTGCAGGGCAGCTCAGAAACCATTCCATTTTAATCCATTCTGATTAATGCCACAAAATGAGTTCTCCTGACACCAGTAATTGTGCTCTGCTGGGGAGTGATTGAAGAGGATGGGCTTTCATCCCAGCACAGCAAATCACTGACAGCCTGCTGCAACAAAGAGTTAACCATCTTCTTCAGTAAATGAGATGAAACTGTAACTTGTTTTCTTTTAATTAACTCCTCACTATATTGCTCCAGGTCCTCCTGGCACCCCTCAGCTCTGAGACAATAGCAGTGCTCCCAGCTAGGGTAGGATTTTTGGAGCACGCAGGTTTCCTGGGAGTAGCTGTGCTCTGCGTGAATCAGGTCACGCTTTTCTCACGCTGTCTGAAAACACTTTTGGAGAGACTGATTTTGGGCACCAGTCAAATCAAACCTATCTGGGGCTGCTTAGACAGACTCAGTGTGCTGGTGAGTCAGGATGGCCGGCAAAGGTAATGTATCAGCAACCCACACTCTGTGAACCGCTGTTTGTAATGAAATCCTTCCTCTGGGTTCACTTTCCACTGATTATTCTCTTGGTTTTCTCAGTTTAGCACTGCTGCCTTAGGACTCCTGTTTGTATTTAGTTTATGTCCCTGTGTGGGCTTGGTTGCTCTTTTTCCACACAGTGTACCTTTAGACTGCGGGGCAAACCACAAGGCAGATGACTGAGCCTTTAACACACAGGGTTGCCCTGTTAGTATCTTCATGCACAATTTTCACATCGTGTGTAATTTTTGCATAGTCTACATTTTCCCTTTTTTTTTTTTTTTTCTTTTTTTCTTCCATATAGGAACCTGGCAGTGGTGTCAGGAATTGGATCTGGAGAGGAGACCTTGGTTGGAACTTCAGCACAGGCTGCTCCTGGGTCAGTGTTACACACATGGGGTCACAGTGTGAACCCAGAGCCTTCTGTACACATGATAGGCAGGAGGTTAATGCTGGCAGTGCAAATGCTCCCTGGTGGGGACAGACACCAGCCCACATCAAACAAAAACACAGGAGAGACTTTCAGAAAGGAAGTGAAGCTAGGTACAATCTGTGTACCCCTGGAAAATTTACAAAAAAACTGGAAAATATTCTTATATGGGTTTAAACTTATTATAGAAGAATAAAACAGCTATAAACCAGGTGTCTGAATCTGCTTCTGGAGGTACATTTCTCTGCATATTGACTAGAAAGAGAAACTAGATGATTAACTTATCCTATGTGTCTAATTCATTTCAGAGCTCTACGTTTATGTGAGATCCCTCCCACTGAGCATAACACAAAGTCCAGTTAAGTCAATGCTGATTACCTCTGGGCTCTAGAACTTCAAATAGAAACCATCATAACAGCTAAAATCTTATTCTCACGTGTAAAGTGTGGACTTCCAGAGGATCAATGTCTAATTATCACTGGTTTCAGAACAAACCACTGTTGATAACTGGTGCAAATCACATAGTCTGCAGTAACATGTTACCCTTATATTCAGGTGACAAAGACTGACTGGTTCATTCTAATTAGTACCTTTCTCACAGCATACAGTAGAATCACACCAGCAAATTAGGGTAGGTATCCTAAACAGAAAACAGGTTGATGTGAAAAGAGGTGAAGACTATAACCTTGATATCATTGGCAACATCATGGTTATATGATTAAAAAATGTTGTAAGATGTCTTATATTCAAGTTACATAAAACAGGAAAAATAAATTATGCTTTCTTGAGATGCCAACACATAAATATTCAGCTCTACTTGTTTAAACAACAGTGGAGGCAGCGATTAGAAAAGAGCATCAGACTCTTCTAAAGGCAATAAAAAGCCAGGTAGGAGCCTGGTGCTCAGGCATATCCAGTAACTCTCCATGCATGTCAACACCCTGTCCTGGAATCCCAATGGATTTGCCTCACTCCAGATAGAGACACATCCTGTCAGTCAAATGGGCCTGTCAGTCAAGTCTGCACCACAAAATATCTGTTTAGCAGAGTGTGAAAAATCAACTTAATCTACATGAGTGTAGTGTTTTTTCTAAAACACACTAGTGAATATGCACATGGGGAGCTTTTTTTCAAGTCACCTACTGAAAATCTTCTGAGACGTTCCCAGCATTACAATGGCAGTGATAGTTGTGCTAGTTAAGGAAGATGTTCTAAAGTTTAAAGATTTACATCAAAGGTGGGAAAAAAATATTTTTTTCAGTCATTTAGCATCTGTGTTTCTGTAACACATCGGCTGTAAGGAAATAAACTAATTTATCATACTGAAATTAAACTTTAATTAGATAATCTGGTTCTACATTGCCAATATTAGATTATAAGAACTCTAATAGGCACTGATAGACGGGTTGCTTGAATCAGATTGCAGGATTCACGAGCTGGGATCAATCCAGCACTTTGAAGTCATACAGTCTTACTTTTATTTTGGATTATTTTTTGCCCTTCCCAGTTTTGGGAATGACAAGTTTTCTACTGCCTTTTAACTTCTTACTCAACAGCTCAGTTAGGGACGCCAAAAGAAAAGACACTGAGGTAAGATACGTAATCTACCACAGGAATTCACAGATTCACAGAGTGGTGAGGGTTGGAAGGGATCTCTAGAGATCATCTAGTCCAACCCCCCTGCCAGAGCAGGATCACCTAGAGGAGATCACACAGGAACAAGTCCAGGAGGCTTTGGAAAGTCTCCAGGGAAGGAGACTCCACCCCCTCTCTGGGCAGCCTGTTCAGTGCTCTGTCACCCTCACAGTGAAGAAGGGTTTCCTCATGTTCAGGATGAACCTTCTGTTTTCCAGTTTATGGCCATTGCCCCTAGTCCTGTCACGGGACACCACTGAGAAGAGCCTGGACCCATCTTCCTGACACCCACCCTTTAGATATTGATAAGCATTGATAAGATCCCCCCTCAGCCTCCTCTTCTCCAAGCTAAACAGACCCAGCTCTCTCAGCCTTTCCTCATATGGAAGGTGCTCCAGGCCCTTCATCATCCTCATGGCCCTGCACTGGGCCCTCTCCCGTATTTCCTTGTCCTTCTTGAACTGAGGAGCCCAGAACTGGACACACAACTCCAGGTGAGGCCTCACCAACGCAGAGTAGAGGGGGAGGATAACTTCCCTCGACCTGCTGGCCACCCTCTTCTTAATGCATCCCAGGTGCCATTAGCCTTCTTGGCCATGAGGGCACCAGCAGAGAATCATATGAAAAATTTAAGTTGGGAGGGATCTAATGGAGATCTCTCTTCCTACTCAAAGCTGAACTAAATCCAGAAGTAAACTGGTTTCCTCAGAATCTTGTCCAGTCAAATTGTGTAAAGCTCTAAAGACAAAAATTCTGAAGTTTCTCTTTGCAGGCTAATTCAGTCCTTCAAATCTCCTACAGTGCACAATTTTTTTCTGTATATCCAGGCAAATTTTGCCTTGCTACATCTTTCTGCCATGGCCTCTTGTCCTTTCATTGTGTACCTCTAAGAGAAGCCTGGCCCGTCTTCTTAGTCCCTTCCCTCCACGTAGTGGGAGGCAGCAACAAGAGGCCCCTTACCCTTCTCACCTCCAGGCTAGGCACATCCATTTTGCTCAGCAACCCTTTATGTGCCATATGCACCAGACCCCTGACCTTTCTGCAGACTCTGCAGCTTCTTTCCATCCCTTTTGTACTGGAGAGTCCAAAATCAGACACCATAACCCATATGGTATCCTCATGACCGCTGATTAGAGGTGAATGATAACATCTTTAAGTCTACTTGCCATAGTTCTGTTAATAGAGCTTCAGTGGGTGCTTAGCCATCATCACTGGAATGGCTCACTGCTGACTCAGTAGTGTCAGCTTTATTAACTTTAAGATATCAAATACACTCATTTTAATTTTTATTTTCCAGAAGCACATAGCACCAGCATCGCCTGCCTTCCATCTTTGTAGCTACCACGATGATTATGTCTTTTATCACCAGTGGGTAGCTTTCTATTCTGTTCTGGAAAAGGATATAAGAAAAGCTTCAGCAACTACCACTGCAGTGCTCAGGGATTGAACTTTCTCTGGTTATCTGTCACTTTGATTTCTTTGATCCCAAGCGCACTTCCTTGTCCTTTGCAATATTATCAGTGTTACTATCACACAACCATGAGCATACCAGTCTCCTTCATCTTTTCAACTCTAACTCAAGATCAGCTTCTCAAGATGGAAGGTTGTCTTCAGCAGAATAGACAACACATTTCTTTTTGGTGTTTTTTAATATGACTCACTGTAAAGCTAAAAGCTATAGAACATCTTAATTCTGAAAGTATAAAAATACTGCTGAGTATACCAGACCCAGAGGATAACTCTATGCTATAGATCTATCCAGACCAAATGTAAGTAAGTTCCAATAAGCATCTTCTTCAGTTAAAGCATAAAATCAGAGAGAAGACTGTAAAATTAATCTTCAGATATTACTGTGCAGGCAGCTCTGCAAAGCTCCTGGAATAGCTTGCAGCAGCTGAAACCCGTGTCCCCAGGGTTCAGCCATCCCTTATCCAAACTATAGCTTGATGCACCCAGGCTGTACGACCTCAGTTTGGTTTTATTGGCATAATTGTTGTTGTTAAGGTGTTAAAAATTACATGAGCTAAGGAGTAAAAAAATAATAAAAAAAAGATAAAATTAAAAAACGCAAGATGAAAACACAGGCAGAGATGCAATTATTGAATAATGATTGGTAATAGTTAACTACTCAAGTATTGGAGAGGAAAAATAGTGAACCAATGTAAAGCCCTAAGGAAAGAAAGCAGAGCACTGGCAGAGAACTCAGCAACAGCAGGGACCAGACTGTTCCAAGAAGCAATACAGGCTAACTCTTCTACACTTCACTGATGACTGGCTGGCCAATAAATAATTAATTGATACTCTTAAGCATTGTACATCCTGCTTGCAGACTGTCTTTGTGCATGGTAAAAACACCTGAACAAACACAATCGCAGTAAGGAGGGGTTGCACGGCTGCAACCATCCAATGCAACCCGTATGACCATCCAGCCAGTTCTTTATCCACCGAGCGGTCCGTCTGTCAAATCCATGTCTCTCCAGTTTCGAGACAAGGATGTCGTGCGGGACAGTGTCGAAGGCTTTGCCCAAGTCCAAGTAGATGATGTCAGTTGCCCGTCCTCTATCCACCAGGGTCGTGACCCCATCGTAGAAAGCCACCAAGTTAGTCAGGCACGATCTGCCCTTGGTGAAGCCATGCTGGCTGTCACCAATCACCTCCGCATTCTCCATGTGCCTCAGCAGGGCTTCTAGGAGGATCTGCTCCATGACCTTGCCAGGCACAGAGGTGAGACTGACTGGCCTGTAGTTTCCCAAGTCCTCTTTCTTTTCTCTTTTTAAAGGTTGGGGTTATGTTTCCCCTTTTCCAGTCAGTGGGAACTTCACTAAACCGCCCTGGCTTAATGTGGAATCAGTTTTCCTCATTTCCTACTGCAAAATGTAAATTGCTCAGCCGTTGTGGGCTTTCAACCCCAAAGCGTATGTTTCTTGCAGAAATGGATCTTCCTCACAGTTTTCGTACCAGTTTAGCTTTATAATGTGTGATGGGCAATATCTAGATGAAAACTATGAATAAAGGCATGTATTAAAATACTTTTCTCCCAGTGAAACGCAACATTTTTCAGAGTGAAACAGGGCATTCTTTCATAGCAATAGACATAAGTTTTTAGCAAGGTATTTAATAACTTCCCTAAAAAGAAAATCAGGCATGTACCCTGGCATTTTGCTAGGTCAAAGCTAATAATCCTTACTGTTATTCCAAGTGCTGCAAGTTCATTAACTGGCACAAGTTGCCATTCCCTGGTCATAAAATTATTTTTTAATCTACAGAGAAACAAGTTTGCTACTTCATATATAACTCTTCTAGATGCGAAACAGAAGATTTCCCTGGCAAATGCGTTAGCCAGTTTGTAGTCAGTGCCTCCAGCACGGTATTTACGCTGTTATTAATCCCTGTCATAAGCTGCAGCATTTTCCCAATACACAGCTGTTGTGTTCCCACTTTCAAAATAAGAGGTAGCAAGAAGAGAACTGATACGTACTGCAGCTGCACTCAGCCTCCAGTCATACAGAAAGCTTCAGTTTCGGTGTTCTCTGCCCACACTACCTTCTGGTGGGATTTAAGGACAACTTCGTACAGCACAGTTCATGCCTCAATTAATCATGGAGTGAGCGATAGAGCACAGGATATTAAAGGTATTCACAATAAAATGCATCAACAGCAAGCTTAAATGAAACAGCCTAGCACTGTGGAGCTTTTTCATCAAAGAATCACAGAATGGTTTGGGTTGGAAGGGACCTTAAAGCCCATCTAGTTCCAACCCCCCTGCCATGGGCAGGGACACCTTGCACTAGACCAGGTTGCTCAAAGCCTCGTCCAGCCTGGCCTTGAACACTTCCAGGGATGGGGCATCCACAGCTTCTCTGGGCAACCTGTGCCAGTGCCTCACCACCCTCTCCGGGAAGAACTTCTTCCTGAGATCTAATCTAAACCTCCCCACTTTCAATTTAAACCCGTTACCCCTTGTCCTGTCCCTACAAGCCCTTGTAAAAAGTCCCCCCCAGCTTCCTTGTAGCCCCTTCAGGTACTGGAAGCTGCAATAAGGTCTCCTTTTAATGTCCAAAACATCAGTGTGTGAATACCTTGCTAACTACCCTTGAAAATAAAGTCAGTCGAAAGTATCTTTCCCTTTGCTGACCGAGAAATGAGTTTAGAGGATCTGTGTTTCCCTTTCAGCAGCTGTTGGCAAAACAAATAGTCTTGTGGTGGGTGACACACTAAATGTCAAAATCACCCACTTGGTTTGGGCCAAACAGGAATGACTTTCATCGGTCACCTCAGCAGCCCCAGTTTCAGGTGGGAGCAGTTCCAGCAGGCAGCATGTCATCCCTGGTCACTCGAAACAGGCCAGTTCCCAGCTGATCCAGTACCCTGCCCTGTACATCCTCCTTTTCCCTGCCTGATTGCTGCACACATTGAGTGAAAACATGAGGAAAATAAGCAAGTCAATAGATAGAAATCATTTGGGGCAGATGAAAAAACAGAGAGTATTCAAAGAGAACAAGTTCTCATCTTTGTTTAACAAGTTAGGAAAACTGCTAGCAGAAGGATCGGTGAAGCAGCTGTACGAGAACCAGTAGTTTCAGTTCTTTTAGGTCTAAGCAAAGAGATTTCTTGTTTTGGCTTCACAATGGTATGAGGCCTTTGAGTTTCACTTTGAGATCAGCATTTAAGGGAAGCCAGAAGCTCAGAATGACCCTCAGCTGGAATCAATGACTTATCCTGAGCTTCCACAACACACTTGGTATTATGCAACACATTTCCTAACTGAGCAAGCTTTCCCCAGAGGAGGGAGAGAAGCTTTATCCAGTTTCATTTGTTTTCAAGCAACATGTTCTCATTTAACTACCAATAACAATGTTCGTTGGAGAATCTTGGGTAAATTCAAGTTTTGATTTCCATCAGGCAGTCTTTGTCACCAAAACATCACTAGAAAACAAAGGGCAAACAGGAAGCAAAAGCTAGAGAACTCTTGTATGAATTGATTGAACATTTTTTTGATACTTTCTTCTTTAGAGGCTGTTTGTCCTCCTTGATATTTTATGTTTTGTTTTTTAAAGTTTGCAGTTCACTCTTTGGATTTATATCTTTAGGGGAGAGAGGTGTATGTTCTTTCAGCTTAATGAGAGTGAATTATCAAGAAGGGAGAAGAACGGAGGTGTGGGCGGAAGGTGTTTTAAGGTTTGGTTTTATTTCTTTTTTACTCTGATTTGAGTGGTGATAAATGAAATTAACTTTTCTCACACTGAGTCTGTTTTACCCATGAAAATAACTGCTGAGTGACCTGTACCTGTCATTATCTCGATTCACGAGCCTTTCCTTATATTTTCTCTCCCCTGTCCAGCTGAGAAGGGGAGTGACAGAGTGGCTTTGGTGGGCACTTGGCCTCCAGCCAGGGTCAACCCACCACGTAAGTCAAGTTTGTTATTTTTATCCAGTTTTTGAATATACTACAGGTGCCCTGCACAATTCGGTGTAGCACCTACTGATGTGCTGTGAGAGAAAGAGACTCACTTCAAAATTAAAAATATGTAGAAAACACACACACACACCACACTCCCAAAATGCCATATTTGCACATACTGTAAATCATTCCTTTCTTCTTGACTGTATTATTCCCATATTCCCTGAAAGGGTTTACTAGTTGTTCATATCATCATCAATAACACTGTACATCTGGTTAGAAATAAAGATGCTTTGGGAATACAAATCCTACATAAGAAATCTTGCTCAGGAAATTCTGCCCATGTGATTCAAAATTAATTCATAATGTTGACATATTGCTAATTATTTATGATTAGTGTTTTTTGTTTATCTCAGTATGTTTTACAGTTATAGATATATGTTTGTGTGCATTTTCAGAAATAATTTGTTGCTTCTATTCAGTGTTGGTCATTCAAATGAAATCTGCTAATTTAACTTTGCTAATTGTTTTGGATTTTCCTTAGATAAGGAAAACTCTCTTAGCTCTTCTTAGTGGTATCTCCAATGTAACTATTGATTTGCAGTAAATAACATGTGTTTCCATTCCAGATCCTAGCAATCTTCACCTCAAATGCATGGCAATATTGATCCTCTTCTGCGGTTGTTTTGCCCATTGCTTTCCATCACAGTCTCCAGTCTTGTCACTGAAGGTAATTTTCAGAAGCATTTTTTTAATGAGATAAATTCAATATAGTCATCTGACAATTCAAAGACAGTTAAAAAAATAGGTCTTTAGAGCAGGAAAACGTCACTGCAAGTACAAAGACCACTGAGTGTAATTTAGGGCCTGCTTCAACTGCTCAGCGCCTCTAAATATAAGCCTTTAAATAAATTGGTAGAGCAAAGTGGCGATGAGTTTCAGTCCTCCACAGGAGTTTGCAGTCAACAGCGACACAGGTACATGGATAGGAACCAAAAACTGTACTGGGTCAGAAACTGGCCACCAAAGGGTTCTCATCAAGAGCTTCATTTTGATCCTGGAGATTTTCTATAGCTTCAACTTGTATTTTTATGTGATTACTAACAACAGATAAAAAGGATGTGACTTCTTTCCATCCTTGTCAAACTCATTACTGTGCTCTAAAGTGACAATAACAGTGAAGCTGTTACTAATAACTCGTGTTGTTCCAGAGCCCTTTTTCTGCGGGTGTTTTGTTAGATGATATGCAAAGACCCTGGCAAAGAATCTGATCAGAGAAAACTGGCGCTTAGCCACACCAAGTTTGCCGCTGTCTCTATGCCAGCATCAAGCACTGCTTTAACAAGGGAAGAAGGACAACAGGTCTGAGTGGCAGGGTGTACTCTTCCCAGCCCCTGTGAGCAGAGCGCCTGCGATGAAAAGAGCTATTATGGGACACTTTCAAGCCAGCATTTATAATGTAACTCTGCTAACTGAGTCATGTCCTCCTTTCACATACAGAAGAGCAATTTTAAAAGCAACTTCACCCAAAATGCCAAAAATCTGTAGTCTGTTTACTGCGCTGGTTACTGGTTTCTAACGATGCCAGAGGGCACAGACACATTTCCTAACTACGGAAGCTGGCATGTCTTACGAGCCACTTACACAAAGTTCAAGTTTTTCTGAGAGTGCCAGGGTGAAAGGCCACAGTCCTGTCCGACCATGTGCAGTGCTGGAAAAATGCCTCACCTTTGTTCTTTCCAAGATTGAATACTGCTCCAGTACTACTGCTGTGCACTCAGATACAGTGTGTCTTCACAAATCTGTCCTGCACCTCTTGGGGAAAATTTGGTCAGTCAGAATGAATTGTTCAACACAGCAGCACTTTTCTTTACAAACACCTTGCTCACTGGCCAATCAGCTCAGCTACTTGGGCAAAGTGTTTAATTAGTAACCTTTGTGCCACAGACATTCTGCTGTCTCACCAGGGAAGCAGGGTCTGGTTTGTTGGTTTTCGTTCAGACAACAGTGGGCAAATAGCTTTCCCTCACTCTCTTCCAAAACCAGGGACCCAGAAAGAGGTAAAGGACTACTGCTGGCAGTAGCATGGTAAGGATGGGGTCTATTGGATGAACCAGAGTTTGCGGTGTGCAGTACTGACAGCAAGCTTCAGCCCCTTTCCTACCTGCAAGTGAACCGCTTCCTGTGTTCCTGTGTGAGTCTCTTTCAGCAGCAATAGAATGCTTCTATTTGATTTATAAGAAATGCCACAAACAGTTCATCTGTGACCGAGAACATAAATATGATTTCCCAAACAATTTATAGGACTACAAGGTAACACAGGTTGTGATATAACTGTGAATACCAATACAAAAGGAACATTTCTATTCAGCTGCTAAGGTTTCTACTATGGATAATCTTTGTGAAAGCAATAAGACAACAATTATAATAATAGAATTGTTTAGGTTGGAAAAGATCTTTAAAATCACCAAGCCCAATCATTGAACTAACACTACCAAATCCACCTCTAAACCATGTCCCTAAGCACCTCATCTACATATCTCTTAAATACCTCCAGGGATGGTGACTCCACCACCTCCCTGGGCAGCCCATTCCAATGCCTGACAACCCTTTCAGTGAAGAAATTTTTCATAACATCCAATCTAAACCTCCCCTGGTGTAGCTTGAGGCCAATTCTTCTTATCCTATCCCTTGTCACTTGGGAGAAAAGACCAACCCCTACGTCTCTGCAATCTCCTTTCATATAGTTGTAGAGAGCCATAAAGTGTCCCTTGAGTGTCCTCTTCTCCAGGCTGAACACCCCCAGCTCCCTCAGCTGCTCCTCACGGGACTTGTGCTCCAGACTCTTCACCAGTTTTAGTGCCCTTTTCTGGACACATCATACTTTCAAGTATGTACAGAAGCAGTTTCCCAA
>NW_010251976.1:2400-9879 GCF_000690775.1 Eurypyga helias | reverse complement strand
CCCTACACAGTTGAACCCATAAGGATTTCATCCTTCTTGAAGAAAACTCAAGACCATGGTTCCAGATATGTCTGTAGGCACAATATCTCTAATATTTAGCACTTTATTTTGTGAAACAAGTTATGAAGCATTAATTTAAAAGGTGAACTTTGCAAACATCTCAACTACATATGTTAGGAGATACATTTAATATGGATTTATTCATTACTATACCGCAAATAATGCATTTTCTGAACAGAAAATGAGACCATTTGACAAAATACATTAAACTGAAAGCATTTTTTGCAATCTAGGTAATGGGATGCAAACCATTTTACGGCATGGCTGCTGGAAACAATAGATTTACATATTTTTTCCTTACATATGTAATCTATAAGCATATGTAAGAAAAAAAAATATTTCCAAACATTTTCATTTTATCCTGTTCCACAGACTAATTATTTTTTAGCAAGATATTTCAACGCTTTTTTGTGACTAGAACTTTATATAACACAAGTGTAATGAAACCTGTACTACCCATGCAAAGAACATAAATTATCTCCTCTGCATTTCATCGTGTGCTGGTACTGGTTGGGATGGAGTTAATTTTTCTCACAGTAGCTAGTTTGAGGCTATGTTTTGTATTTCTGCTGAGAAGGATTTTGACAACAAACTCATGTTTTTAATTGTTGCTAAGCAATGTTTATATCAAGTCAGGGGATATTTTTTTAGTTTCTGGCTCTTTTGGGTCTGACTCTTCTGGTTCTTGGGGCTCTCAGGTTTCTTGAGCTCTGGCTCTTGCTGCCTGGAGACTGGCGGGACATCTGTCAGCAGGTGGCAAGCAGTTGTATCATTGTGTTTCATCACATATTATTGTTACTAGTAGTAGTGTATTATTTTTATTATGTATTATGAGTAGCAATTAGTATTATTAGTATAATTATCTCATTTATTTTCAATTATTAAGTTGTTCTTATCTCAACCTATGAGTTTTCTTGTCTTTTCTTGCAATTCTCCTTTCCATCCCACTGGGGGAGGAGGAGTGAGGAGCTGTGTGGTGCTTAGTTGCTGGCTGGGGTTAAACCATGACACACTGACAGAGTTATTCACTGGAAATAATTATCTACAAGACCATAATAATTTTGTGTTGTGTTGGATATGATCAACTGTAGGCTAAGCTCAGCATGTTTTATTATTATTCTATTTTATTATTATTCTATTTTATTAGGCAGAGTAAATTTAATGGTACACATAGATTTTTATCATAAAAACTGACAGGCTACATTATCAATATCCAACTAAACTCTTCAGCTACAGCTGTTTTTCTCACAGGAGCCTATGATTAAACTGAAGGCCAAGTGTAATCAAAAGATCGTAACTAATACGGTCATGTGTTTGGGGGCCCAAGTTATAATGCCCTGTTAAGCATGGCAGAATCTCATTAATCAGCTTGGAGAGACTAACAAATTTAATTTAAAGTAAACTCATAAAGGGTACATAGGTGCAAAATGTCTTTCTCCTGCACATCAAGCGGTTACAAACACCGTGAAGTAAACCAGGCTGTGGTTGCCAATTTCTTTTGAAAGCAAAATCATCACATTGCTCCATGTTTTAACAGTAAACTTTTAAAACAAAATACCCCCCCACTTCCCCACTGTAAGATCATATCATAGTCAAGTTTTAGGTCTAGACATGCAGATAACACATGCATACAAGGACACCCTTCCTCCTCTACCTGGCTGAAGTATCACCTCCTATCCAGGGAGAAGACAGAAACAGAGGGGATCTTTTTTCACCACAAAATCTCTTCATTTCAGACTAGCTCCTCAACCTTCTCTCTCCTTTTGATTATATTCCCAGACCACAAGACTACACCTCCTTACTCATCCTCCATCCACTCCTGATTCCTCACATCCCCTCTCTTCCCAGTCTCCTTGTATTCTGTTAAATCACATTCCAAGCTTCTGCTTGCTCCCTTCACACTCTCCTATATCCCTATTATGGCTCACTTGCACCTACAGAAATACCCATCCAGTCACGTAAGCATCTAGGCAGGCACGTAGGCAGACTCCACTCCTTTTAAGAGAAGGGAGACAAATGCTTCTTTTACTAGGCACATTTTTATAACAAGAGCAGTAGAAGCCAGAAGCACATGACATAAAAATGGAGAGAAGATTTTAATAGGAGTGCGAAGTAGCACAGAGCAATTCAAACCCTGAACACAAGGAAGAGTAAGGTACATGACTTCAATTATCAGATTCATGAAATCATCTGCTACTGGCTACCAAAGGCCAGAGGGATAGAGGTCCAGTCATCCAGGTGCTTCACAGATTCCAGAGACCCAGGTTATCAAATCTGTTTAACAGAGAAAGAATTACACTGACTTGACATGATTCAGTGTCTTTCTGAAGTTATTCTTGCAAGAATGTTGGCATAAAATGGAAGCTTACCAGTATAAAGACGGAAGGCAGCAGGTCACATCCAAAGCAGACTCCAACATACTGCGGGGAATAGCTGCAGATAATGAGCAAGAGAGTCCAGCAGAAGTCGGGAAACTTTGTGCTAGTGCTGTTTTCAAGGTAGGTCACAAGTTTCACCTCTCAGGGGAGGCAGCTCATGCATATAACAAGATGCATACATTTTTAATCGGAACATGATCCATGGAAATATTCGGAGAAACAGAAACCTCTCTACTTCTCCACATTTGAAGCACATGAAGAGGAGGCCTGTCAAAAAAGGCAATTCTTATGACCCACATCTCAAACTTTCTCTGGAAGACCCAAAAACTGTGGACAAGAAACTTAGAAAACCGATAGCTGGTTACGTTCTTGCCACTGGACAATCCACTGGGTGCTGCTGCTGGCACTTTTTCCAAGTCACTGTGCCAAACAAGCCACCAGACAACCCAAATGCATATGTCTTAGATCTACTGCTGCTACTGAGACAGGAAGAACTGAAGACTGAGAGGTAAGGTCAGGTAAAGTTTCCTGAAGCAAAAAGTGACTATTGTAAATGCTACATTTCTAGATCATTTATGACCAATTTGGCTGCAAAAATATCAGATTTGAAGGACAACTTGGATGTGGTGCCATCCCAGTTCCAGGCAACAATGGCCTGTGCTCAGACCAGAGAGGCTTCAGCAAGCCCTTCTCATAAAGATAAGAAAAACATAATCACAGGGAACAGAATGAGATAATGTTTAGACAGTGCTTTCGAAGCCTAATTCAATTGAACCTCTGAATGAGCATCTGGAAATGGGAAGGAGAGGCAATTTCACAGGGTCCTTTGAGGACAGGAAGTCACTGATCACATGAAGCACATTGCATCTGTTCACCATCGCTGTGATTAGGGTGAAAGAAGACCAAATAATGCAGATGGTATAGGTATAACAGCCAGATCTGAAAATCTGGCTTTGAGTTTGCGATGTCACCTCTACAGAGACCGTTAATGTTGCCACCTGAGAAATGCACATGGCTCCTCCTGTCAGCCTTAGAAGTAGCTTGTATTTTCACAGTGTAGTCAGAAGTTTGATGGAAAATATAAAGCTTGAGCTACTGTTGTCTGAAGAGATTGTGCAAAAGCAACAAAAGTACAAAATCTGTAGAGAGGTCACATTAAATACAGGGAAATTGCAGAGAACAATTTCACAAAGAGAATTAGAAACGTCATTCAGTTAATTTGCTGAGGAGTATTTCCAGAGTGCCTTAAAAGTGTACTAGTACTTCTAAAGCCAATTATACAGATTCATCACTTCCTAGTGTGTGCTGAATAAAGGCATCAGAAACAGGTCTTCAGAACTTTGGAAAGTACCAAAGTCCTGACCTTTAGGAACACAAAAACATCAGCCCATGGCTGTGCAGAAATTAAAAGTTAAGCTGGGTTACAGCACTAGATTGGCAGAACATTTGTTCTATTGATCCTTGTTCTTCTTCAGGGTTTTGTGTTGATTCTTAGACTGAAGCCTTTTGTGCTGGTAAATAGCTTCAGGAAAAGAGAAAGGATTCAACAAAGGCATTTAGCTCTTGCAGGAGCCTTTTCATTAGGTTATTTCTGAAAACAAAGAGAAGATAATGATACCGCTGGTGTTCACAGGACATCATGCTACTTTCTTCCTTCCA
The DNA here is from genome assembly GCF_000690775.1 of Eurypyga helias. Taxonomy (NCBI): domain Eukaryota; kingdom Metazoa; phylum Chordata; class Aves; order Eurypygiformes; family Eurypygidae; genus Eurypyga; species Eurypyga helias. The sequence continues at coordinate 5,782 of NW_010251976.1, read as the reverse complement.
TCTTCCTATTGCTTCAGCTTGACTTTACCAAATGCTGCACCAAGGAGAAAATAAAACCTGTGACCAATACAATTATTCAGTACCAGAATTATTCAAACTAATTGGATTCATATTTTTTTTTCCTTCCAAAAGCAGCAGGGGAAATGTTGTTATTGTTCTGATGTTTTCTAATTAATGCCTGAGAAGTATGATGCCGGGAACAAGATGCTTCAGAAACCTGTGACTCATCGGCTCTTCTTTGAAAAGCTAAACACGGGAAGAACTTCATGAAGAATTTATTTGTACTGTTAATGTCACGGAAAACTACTTCAGAGGTTCTGAAACAAATCCAAGTTTCACATCTAGCAGTGTAACGCGTACAGATCTAACTGAGGAGCTAAAGGCAGGAGAAAAATAAAAGGGACATTTTTGGATGTCCCACAGTACCGGCTCTGAAGGGCTTCCCCACCGCCGGCTCTTTGATGTCTCCTTGGGACCTCTAGCGATGCGCCAGCTAACTGCAGCCGAAGGCTGCGTCACAGCACGGTCCGCAATAGCCTGAGAATTTGGGTATGCACATATGTTTAGCGTTTTGCGTGTAAACATCTACTTCACCTGCACTACATTAAGGCCGCTTAGGAATTGAGTGAGTATTTGACTGGAGAGTTTGATGCAGACTGGTACAAAGGAAAAGGTCATTCACAAACTCTCAGTCAGCCGAGTTTTCAACCCCCACACGATGACCAGGGTCATTCTGATCTGCGCATTTGATTTGTGTCTATCCCCACGCTGGATAAGATGACAGTTTAATAGGCTTGAGAGAGCACATTCAAATTAATAATCTGTCTTAAAGGATCATTTGTAACTTGATTTACAACAGCTATTTTTATAGTGTGGGGAGAGAGAAAGGTTTATGTACTACGTCTGTTTAATTTCCAGTTTCCTCCACACTTTCTGGCTTTATTCAAAAACAAAGGCAGAAACATCACAACACCTCAGAAAGAAAACGTGTCCTTACTCTTAACATTGGAAACAAAATTCCTGCAAAGCACCTGTTCATGAAAAGCGTCCAAAGCAGTTCCTGAGGGGAAATATTCCAGAGCGCTTATGATAAGCCATTACATCCTACAACAGTCCTAGCCACAGCAAAACTTTTTTTTTTTTTTTGAGAGAGAGATTTATTGCTTTTAGTACTTTGGTGCTTTTGTTATCACATTCCTTGCTGCACTAAAGGCAACACCGTGGCAATGTTTAAGGACACTGCTGCACCAGTAGGCTGTGGCAATTCCCACCCCAATGTGTCCAAATCACCCTCACTACAGTGAGAGTTCAGTGGTCCAGGTCACAAATACTGAACAAATATATTGTATAGCCTGCTATATTAAGGACAGGTGAGATCAGAGCTGGCTTGCCTTTATATGCCAGGCTGTATTTCTGTGACAGGAGCTGGGGCATCCCCACTCTGGTGGGAAGCTCACATGTCATAAGTTCATAGAAGGTCATGAGGACCACTGTCCCTCTCCTGAAACAGACCCTAATTCTTGTTAAAGGAAATCTGTGTTTCAGAAGTTCCTAAAACATAATATTAGATTGTTCTAAAGCAAGTCACATTCAGTAAGCACTTAAAGTACATTTACAATGAATATGAACACTTTTGGTAGGAAAATGTCTTCTTACCAGATGCCGAGTAAGCTGTCCCTTGGCCTTTGCTAATGTTCTTCACACTTTGTTACTCAACCTGTGTTGCAATTGCATTGTTTAAGTATCAGCTAGTTCTAAAGATCGTAGAGGGAAAAAAAACCCTCACTAATATCTTCCTTATGAAGATAAATTTCTGGACCTGTTGAAGTCATGAGGAGTTGCTACAGAACTTTAATAGATCTAGGATTTCAATAATAAAATCGGCTAAGTTGGTTGTATCCAAATCTATTTTTTAAAGTACGCTGCAAGTAAACTGCACAAAAGGTGCTTTACCATCATTTGACATACAGGTATAGACATTATTGGTATAGACATTACGATGAAACTCAGTAAAGGAAAAATTAGATCAAATAACAAAGGGAATTTCCTAATAACAAAGACCATGGGATAGTCTCTTAAAAGAAAAATCCCCAACACTAAGCCCATTTAAAACTACCCACAGAACGATCTCCCACTCCTCACCATAGACAAGATCTTTCTTGTCTCTAAACTAAATGAATTTGATGGTGGATGGGATAGCAAGGGTGAAACTTGATGCAGTCTGCCTTTCACAAAAGTTCTCTTTGTGAGCTAGCAGAGCTCTGCTAATGGGAACACAGGCACCAGCCTTGCAAGCCCCTGCACTTCCAGTCCCAAGTGAAACAGATCTTGGTCACTGAGAACTGAATATATCCAACAGCTATCAGACAAGCAGGTCAGTAGCTTGTTCAGATCAAGCCTCATTTTACCCCAGCATGTAAAAAATTTAAGAAGTCATTATAGAATAAGTGGGAAACAGACTTCTAAAGTCTTTGCTTGCTGAATAAATTCTGTTTAAACTGAACTAGAATTACTGATTTATAAAGCCTTCGGGTCAGAAATTCTTTACAACCATGTGGATAATACCTAACATAATGCAGCTCCATTATGAACGTATTTTGTGGATGTAAACCACAGTAAAATGGTAGCTAAATATTAAAACAGATATCTCAGAAAGCAACATGTGTTACTCAAGGACAGCATTTTGCCCCAGATGTTATTTCCACCTGTTAGCAGTGTTACTGTTGTTCATCAGAACTCAGTCTGCAGCTCTGAAGTGAAGGATGTGCAGTGGGGTATCCACCCCTCTACCTACACAAGCATGAATGTCTTGCCCAATTTGGTAGGCATATTTAATTGTAATATTGTAGCATTCAAGTTTCATCTTGTTTAGACTGCAAAATGAGTAATGCTGGTGAGTATTACTCATTGTAACACTCGACCAGGTGAGTTCCCATGTGCTTTCTTCTCCCATATTTCAGTAAGTGTAAAACACAAAACATGTTCTACAGACAGGGAAGTCTTAAGGTAGCCCAAATACCAAACCAACATCATCCCTGCCCACTTGTGTAGCTACCAATAACACAAACCTCATCTATAGATGTATTTCACCAAGGGGCAAACCAAGACTTTTAAAGCTGCAAACTGCTTTTGTCCGTTACTGGAGTAACAACGGCACCAGGGAATGGTCCATTAACCTCAATGGGCTGCACTGACATAGCTACATTAAAAACAACAAGGTCTCTGGTGGAGATGGTGCTGTAGGTTTCTACACCTTCCTGCCCCATTGCTAGCTCCTAAACTTCTGCTTCTTTTTAAGATATCAATTCATGCCTTTTTAAATGTCCCATGACACTTGGAGTCAGAAGCACAAATGCCAACCAGGACATCCTAACGCTGAAGA
>NW_010251976.1:0-2369 GCF_000690775.1 Eurypyga helias | reverse complement strand
AGAGTGGCCAAGAAATACATTTCTAATTCGTTATGAGGCCTTCTAAGCACACATGCTTAAACCAGCTTCTGTGCAAAGGATTTTAAATTGCATTGCAGTTACTCTGTAACTTGAAAGGCTGGATCTGTGCAGCTTGTCTGACCATGCGATCAGTAAATCGAGGAATGCTGTGGTCATAACAATTTTGAGAGGATACATCTGCACACTCATTCTGATTCTTTGGACTAGACATTATCTTGAAGCTTCTGAAATAAATCTTCTCCCTTTCTGCTTGCCTAAAAGAATACAGCAGCCCCTTTGTTATCTGCCTGCATCTGTGTTTTGGTTTGGGAAACAGATCCAGCTTGACTTGACATTGAATTAGATCTCAGAAGAGTGATCCAGAGCCTGGAAAGCTTCTCCCTGGATTTGTAAGGCTTTAGATTAGACCCCACATGTCCAGAGCACTATCCTTTCACCAGCTGAGTTATTCAACCTGGTGCCCATTAGGGGCCATATAAGTTAATGGCTGCCAGAAGGTGCCTTTCCCAAGTTAACTGGCTGGTTATCAAACCTTCTCTCACTTCGACTTTAGCCATTTTAAAGGAATTTAAATGGTGAAAATTATCTGAAGTTGGATTTTCTTTTACTGGCCAAGACTCATTCTTACTCCCAGTCATGGTTGCTCTGCTTTCCAAAGTCACATAGCAGTAGAGTAGCTGTGGGAGGTTGCATGTGATGAGCTCAATACACTTCTTGGAATCTGTTCTTTATTGTATAAAACATATGGATTTGAGATCAGAAAAGCTGCCAGGATACTGTAAGAGCTACCAACCATATGGGCATCCAATTAATAATGGACATAATTTGGAAATATGTAATATTTGGAAAACTTGGATGAACTGTTTCATTCTTGCTTCAGCTTTGCACTATCCCTGTCTGGGACAAGAAATTACAATACTTTGTAAATCCATCTCACTAATACGACTGCTTACATAAATACCCATCTTTCTGGATGTGTGAGAAAATTGAGCCACATATCTGAGCTTTGTGAAATCCACATTAATGGTGACCACATGCTGTGACGTATGTGTATCAGACCAACAGACAACTTCTGAGTCTTTTTTGTATTTGTAATAACTCTTTTTGCCTAAGTGGAAACCTAATGAGAGCCAGGTTATATCCCCCAACAGCTTCTCTCAGTTAATAACATTTGCTTTATTTTGGCTGCAGGACATAATTTTTTGTAAGGATGAGTTTTCATTTGTCTGGGTAGACTTTAAAGCAAATTTCTTCAGCAATATTTGAAATGAGTACTTTCTGCTTAGAGCATTAAAACATACCAGAACAGAGGTTCTGGGAAATCCTAATACAAACATCGGAAAAGGTCAAGCTTTCACAGCAAATTTCCATAATTCATTATGGATTCACTACACACTGACAGGCTGCAGTAAATTGTCCTCCTGACAAAAGTGGAAAAAACAGTGAGTGGAACAAATTGAACTGTTCATAACACAAGGACAGCAATGAGATCTCTAATTGGGGAAAATTAATTCCTCAGAAGACTTCTGCCTGCAATCTTGGATTCCAAGTTATACAGCTGAAAGAAGGCAATTACAATATTCCAAGTGATTCAGGTCATGTTACTTGAGCTATACGTGATGCTTTATGTCTAAATTCTTCTGAATTACGTATTCAATAAGTTATAAATGGCACCTTCCAATTAAGGCATGGGTTATCTTGCAATGTGTGCACTGAAACTGAGAGGAGGAGGCAGTGGCAGCTTTCAAAAGCAGCTGAATACTTTTCTGTGCCCTGGTTAAAACCAGGCCTTTGTCCTCCTGCTTTAATGGGTTTACTCTGTTATTTCTTTGCTTCAATGTGGTATAAATGATTCCCTCTTGCTGGTGAGCTTTGGGTGTAGAACTGGGCAAAATCTCAAAGTCTGGAGATCATTTACTAAACCTGCAACTTTTCAGACTGGTGAAACATCAGCACAAACAAGAACATTAGTCACCATCATGACTAATGTTCATTAGTAACATTTTTAAGCTCAGAAACAGAGCAGCTCAGATTATCTATCAGTTTAGACAACCACTCCTTCAGTTGGTGGACAAATTAACTGCACTTTTCTCACAGGTAGAAATGTTCTTTTCCTTCTGCTTTATAAATCTGGTATTTGACAATATCTAACATGGGTTCTGGGAATGTTTCCCACCTCTGGCATCAAGGTCTATTCTCTGGCTGAGTACTGAATGTTTGTTGATATAGGACTCAAATGTATACTGTCAGGCCTTGAACTATCACACTACTCCCACTGGAAAAATATGAGTAAGTGGGATCCACTGCACAGTCTAACATGTCTCCCTGTGTGCTGGGTTCAGTCAGGA
>NW_010251975.1:70509-75842 GCF_000690775.1 Eurypyga helias | reverse complement strand
GGGCGGGGGTGGGAAGAAAAACTAAAAGCTTTAATTCCATTTGCATGGTGCTTCTTTTTCTGTATTTAAGTAATAAAACTGCAGCACAGATTTTTAGAAATTCTGGGCCATTTTGGGTTTAGAGGGGCAGTGACAAGCCTGAGAATGTATGGCACAATGGGAAGTCCTGGTGTACCAGCACCCACTTCAGAGCATCCACGTCCAGGGAGCAGGGCTGTGAGATCACACAATCTACACCGTGCCTTTCCTTCCTTCCAGTGCAGGCTAGCTACCACCTGTGGAGGTGGCAAAAAGGTAAGGTAACTAAAGTTGTACTGTCAGCCAAAGGAGCTGTGCCTATCACCTTCAACAGGCTGTCAGAAAAGGGAGTTTCTTTCCCACGCCTATGTGGAACCAGGTCCCGTGATGCACTGCTTACACATGCATATTCCTGTAATTTTAAACTCTACGTAGGAAATAAAAGTCATCGTATAACATGACTAATCCTTTATCAAGATCATGGAAATTCTGAATAAGACAGAAAAAAGAACCAGACCAGGTTTGGAGTAGTATCCCAAGATTTGTGAAATGAAATTGATTTCCATTCAAATCAGGTCTTTTACTCTTCTTGAAAATGTCAAGGTGTCAGCCTTGGCCATTACCAGACTTTGATTTATAGTTGAGACAAAGCGAAAATACTCAGGTGACTGTCTGGAACTGTACTGCTGTGTCTGGAAAGGCTACAGATGACAGGCACCTCCTTTCTTAATCAACTTGCATTGCTTATCTAAGATCAGTCTTCCCACACCCCTTCTCCCCAAGGCCTTGATAGAAAAATGATAAAACATATAGGCTGGAAGATTTACTGAGATCAGTCAAATAAGCCTTGTGAAGGGAGTAGGTTACAGAACTCCGGAGAAACACATTAAAAATAATCCTTTTGCTAGCTCTATCCTTGCTGTTTGGATGAATACCTGTAAAATGTGAGACTGATTGCCTGGTTTCAACACATGGGTATGTTTTAATCCATCTGTAGGATCTATTTCTGTAACTCGAGTATACTAGAAGAACAGAAAATGCTGAAACCAAGTAAGTTTTCAAATAGCAAGAGTAATAGAGCTGCTGTCATTTCCTTCTGAAATTAAACACAATTTATTCAAGAAATAGATTAATGGATGTTAAAAATTACCTGGCTAATATTAAATCAAACACCGATGAGACAAATCTCTTATTTCTCCCATTGACATAAAGTTTTGCTTGAATAAAGGCAACGGAAGTACTTAACAGGTGCTAATCTACTAATTTTAGCTGGAATTAGGCACCTTCAATAGCTCATACGAGCCTTTTTCAAGTCTATTTCTCTATCCTTTCAGCAATGCATGTGGTCTCAGTAGAGTGGAGTGAAGGAGAGAATAAACAAGATACACAAGTAAGACAAACAAAATAGGAATTACTAGCACAACTAATAATACCATTTCTGAACATCAGATTGCTCATTCTGGTATCAGTATTTGCACAGGACGTTGACCAAATGGGCAGGTTTCAAACTTGGTCTGAACTTAGCAAAAACCTAACTTAACAGTGAGACAGTGAAGACAACCTCATTAGTTTTTCAGTGAAAATGCTAAGAGGTGAAAGTAAATGATCATTTAAACTGTCAGCAAAAGTTTCAATAGCTGGAAGTTGATGTTAAACCTATTCCAACTAGAAATAAAGCCTATATTTTTAATAGTGATTTAATAGGCTACTGGGACACTGTTCCTGGGGTTATTATGGATTCTCTGCCATTCCAAACCCTAAATATACCTGCTAACAAAACAGAAATTGTTGGTGTTGATGTGGGATTTGATCAGTGAATGCTTTGGTATGTTTTATGGAGGAAGTCAGACGAGATGATCAAGTTTTCCTTGGCAGCAGATGTGCGATATTTCTGCTGTGTGTGGGAGATACAAGGGAGAAGAGCAAGGGAGGAGGTAGGGGGGAGGGAAAAGGAAGGAAGGAAGGAAGGAAAGAAGGAGGAGCTGTCTGTCTTCTTGCCTAGTGCATGTAAGGTGCAAGCCTTCTTGTGGCATCATGTTTCCTGGTTCAGTGAACTGAAAATGGTACTTGGAAGCAGAGAGGGTACAGGATGCTATTCAGCCACAGGTTTTACCACAGGGCAGGGCTGTCTGCAAGTCCTCTGAGAAGACTACTGCAAACGTAGAGTTCTGCTGTTATGTCATAATCTGAGCTGGATGCCAGCTGAAGGATTCTTGGCCACAGTAAAATCATACAGTATTGAGACACACATAAGACTGCTTGATAGAAAAATGCTGACCCCAGGGACTCCCTTTGGAGCTACTCCTTAACATATTTTTTTCTTACTAGCTATTGCATAAGGTCATTCGGACCATTAAAAATATTAATCTGACAAAAAGTAAATGTGGATGCGAAAAAAAATATTGAAGAGTCTCAGTGGAGACTAGATGAACACACTGGCATGGGAGATCCCATGGCTTGTTCAGACGGGCTCCTCTCCTGTCCCAGCCACAGCAGTAAGTTACTGCAAAGACCCAAAGAACAAATAGCAGAGGGAGGGCTGTAAAAGAAATTTATAAAATGTCCCCTCACACCACCACAGTAAATCATGACCTCCTACTGGCTGCTGAATACTTTGCTATTGTTTGCATTATACTGTGGTCTCAGAGCTCTAACCAAAGTCAAGGTCCCATGGTGCTTGTTACCGTGCTCCCAGTTAGTGAGTGGCAGTCCCCACGCACGGTTTGTGTGGACAAGACAGGGTAAGTGTCAGGGAAGGAAAGTAAAGTTGGAGTCACCAAAAGGGAGCTCAAGGGAATTGCCTGTGTTTATGCTGGGTGCCAGGAGGGGTCCCTAACTCTTTAGCCATCACTGCAGGAAAGAAGAGCACGTAGGCGGCAGTTTGGAAACATCTGAAGGGTTTTAAAAAGTGTTAGCTATTACATATAGTAATTTTGATTTCCCACTAGCATTTAGGGAATGATTACCAAATTTCAGAAAGCCAAACTGCAGCCTTTGGAATTTATTAACTCATAAAAACCTACCAAAGCTCAATACTCAGATACCAGCAACACCCACAAGAAATTTAACCTCTGAGTCAGTCGGGAGAGGTTTCCAACATTGCATTGGGAACCTCTTTTGCTTTTAAATATCCAGCCATTGTTTTAGAACTGGGTGCCTCAATGACTCCTAAAACATCAATGTTTTGCCCACACTCATGTACTTGAGCAAGAGACTTAAGTTTGATAATTAGTACCCAAAATAATGTGCTGACACAGTAAACACCAGAAAAGCAGAGTGTCCGAGGTTTTCTTAAAATCTAACAGTAAATCTAACTCCCTGGATACTCCAGTGTGTGTATATAAATACATGACCGGAGCTATAAGCACTGTGTATCTTCAATCTTGGCAGAAATCTTCCCAACAGAGAGATGAACCCTCCACTTGCAGTGAAATGCTGTAAATCCCACCACAAAATGGCTGCACCGGCCATTTCCCACACCAGGCTCACTGAAAGCTGACGCCTGCGCTGTCGGGGCCCTGCACGGATACGGAGGGTGAGGGGCTGTGCACGGCCGGTGCTGTACCCAGATTAGGCTTGTGCCGGCTGCCTGCGTGAGGGCAGGCACCGTGAGCCTGCTGCAAGGTGGTACAGAGCCGAACCGCCCGCCTGCTGTATGCCCGAAGCCCAGCTAGGCTCATCGAGGATAAGGACCAATCATCAAAATTTCTGGAATTGTGAATCGGACTACATGCCGGTAGCAAATATTTCATGCACATCACCAGCAGATGCTACCTCTGCTGAAGAGAGCGGCAGAAAGTTATCCCATACCCCTCCGTCCCCAAATCCCAGTTATTAAATGTGATGTTCCACAAACGATCCTCGGTTCCAACTCTGCGGCGATCAGGGCTATCATGCCATTCTTCGGAACAAAACGAACCGAAGGAAGAGCTTTACCTGGAAAACTGCGACGAGCAACCTAACATACAACCTCTGACAACTGGTGGTTTCAGAACCAGTCTGGTGTCTTGTAAAGCCTTATGCTGGGGCTGTGGAAGGGGCTGAAGCGAAGAGGTGATTACCATGGTGGAAGAGAAGAGGTGAGAGGCGAGAGCTACTCACTAGTAGTTTTGTGATTCCACTTCACAGAATAACCTCTAGGAGAAAAAAACAACTGACTTGTCCAACTCTGTGGCGTACCCACACCGATGCATACACATCATTTTTAGAAGAGGAGAGAACTAGTAGTCATAGAGGATCCCGCAATCAAACTTATTTCTAGACAGAAGGATGTTTCTTTTACATCAAAGGCGGTTTGCAGAGGACAGAGAATCCTGAGGAACAGACACTGAACCAGGAAGGCTTTTCCAGTGCTAACTGTCTCACTTGTATGAAAATCAGTGTGTAAATCGGATAAACAGAATCTACTTCTTTACGCATTGAAGATACCCTCTTCATCCGATTTACCTTCATCTGATGGAGATGCTTTGAGAAAAGGGATGTATTATGAAGAAACGCTAGGAAAGACTTGGGTTTGAAATTAAATCCCGTGCTAAACTTTTCAAGAAGTATCTACCTTCACTGAGGCCTTTTCATGGCCCTGCTTATTCCTACTTTAAACTTCTCACTTATTGTACTTTAAGCTCCATCGGTGAATGTAAATGGGGTTTCACTATACGTTTAGTGCATTCAAGCATTCTTTGTTACAGTTCCCACCCTGCCGCATTATGTGAGCTCTGCCACGGAAGTCCAGCAGTCGGTTTGTTTTCTGCTATTAATAAAAGGACCTACTTTTCCCCACTTCTTTGAAGAAGTTGAAAGGGCTACATGTTAGAGGGGGAGGTGGTGGGGAACAGACTGTGGTGTAATCCCCTAACGCAAATGCTGTCTAGATTAGAAACCTCCCTGAAGAAAATTTACAAATGCTAAAACTGTGCTTTTTGTGTGATGAACACTAGAGCAATAACTTAGCCACATACTGGGTTCTGCCTAATGCTTAAGGAGCCTACTAGGTGAAAGGAATTAAATGAAAAAAAAAAACACCAAACCCTTCCAGTTGGCTCTGTGCCAATGCCATCCAGCCCTTTCAGTATCCAGTGACTTACTAGTGCAACTATATACAGATGTGTTTCATCACTGAGCTATCTTAATATCACACTTAGGAATCTGTTAAAATAAAATAATAATAAAAAGATAACCTCAAATGGGATTTACACATTGCCAGTGTTTTTACATAGTTGAGGAAAAGCTTAATTAAAGGGGTGGGACGTGTCTCTGCTGAATAGCTGTTTTTCCTTCATGCCTTCCCATGCATGACACGCACACATCCAGGAAAA
>NW_010251975.1:64853-70496 GCF_000690775.1 Eurypyga helias | reverse complement strand
GGGGGGGCAGTGGAAGGAAACTACCCAAAACCAAAACCAAGATTATCAGCCCTAAACTACTCAGCACAACCTTGCTAATTCTCTTGGCCATTTAAATAAACAAATATGCTCCTTGTACAGAACCACAGCCCCGTTGTAACAGCTGACACGTAGAAGAAAAGTACAGAATATTATCTGCCTTTTCCCCTATGGGGACACTTGTATTTTTCAAACTATCATTGCCGTATCTAGTTTATTGTACGATTATGACTAAACCTTAACTCCTAAATAAGCAGGAACAGGAGTAAAGATTGCAATCCTGAAAGCCTTCCAGATAAACTTTAGTCTATAATAGACTGGATGATTCTGTGATTAAATTTAAATCCTACTTAATAAATTAAAGATGCTTATAAAGATGAAAATTTTATCAGCGTTGATCCTCATGTTCACTTACTAAGGCTTCCATAGTCCATCCACTTGTTGCTACTGAGGCACTGCAGGTAAAACATAGCTTTGCACGCAAATTAGCATAGTGAGATTCTGGTCAGAACATAACTCACCAGGTGAGAATAACTCTACTGTCGCCAAGGAGTGGAACGACTCAGCATCCAACAAACTCTGAAGATGCCTACTGTAACCATCAAACAATGAAAACCTGTAACAAGGTGATGAATGTCTCAGGCACATTGTTTGAACAAAAATACTTTAAATGAACATAACAAAATAAACCTATTTTGAACTGAGTGAACACAGTTTCAGTTGGCATTTTTATAGGATCCCAGATTATTTTTTCTATTGCATGTATTGGACTATCTAGCTAGCTACAGACCTCAGTCTTTCTTCTATTATTAATTTTGTAGGTTACAGCCAGTTTCTGAGAGGGGTGACTGCTTTCCAGTGTGAAATTAAGCACCCAGTCAGGAACTGAGCATAATCATCATATGGGCAAATCAAAATGATGGCTACATTTACTGCCTACAGAAATTTTTGCTGCATTGCATATTAAAACACGGAAAGTGTTGTGTTAGCTAACCGTGAACGTGCCGATTTTCATTACCCATGGAAATGCGTAACATCTTCTGTTAAACTTCATTGACATTTTTCATCAAATGAATAGAGCAATGCCCTGAAATGCGATCACTGTAGATTCTTGTTATACAACTTGGAGTAAAATATTCTTTCCTCTAATTCCAACAGTAATTAACTTGGATTGGAATTCCCCTGACTCGTGTAACAGTCTTCAGCATCGTATTAATGGATCCTAGTGTTTATATGGTTTGAAAAGAAATCCTGTCCCATAGATGTAAAATTATATTAAGGTGTGGAAGACTCTCAGGTTAATGAAAAGAATCGATCAAATCAGCCCAGCTGGAGCTAGAAGCATTCTTTTGGGTTTAGGTTTAAACTGAAATGGTTTCTTGTCGAAACTTGAAATGCTTCAAAAATGAAGCTCTGGAAGATTGTTGTATCTCCAATGAAGACTAAAAATTAAAGTAGACAATTATCATAATAATAACACAATTGTACATGGCAGACAAAAGAGTAGCTAATACTTCCCTCTGCTTTTTGACTGATGTTTTGTTGGGCTGTAGCTAAACAGCACTTTAAGTTGACAGTAAATTAGCAAACAATATGAGGGAGGAAAAAAGAAAGAAAATCATGCAGGGGTTAAGATGTTTATGTAAAACAGTGATTTTCCTTTTTAAAATTAAAACGTACAAATAAGCTGGTGTCAGAGACTAGGTGATCCTTCATTTCCACCGCATTGAGCAGGCTCACATCAGCAGCAGACAGCCGTTAATATATGCGTCTGGCTCAGTCTGGTCTACCAACTAGGAATTCATCGAATTGTTAATATCATTCCTTTTTTGTATGCACCACACATCATTTTCACTCTCTCTCTCTCTCTCTCTCTTCCTCCCCCTTTGCCAGAGCCTGTGTTTTGGTGTTTTGTTTTTGTTGTAGCACAAGCTGATTACTCTGAAATCACATATTAAATAGCATTTAAAAGCATTTTGGACTGAAACAACATAAAGACATGTACAAATTAGAATGTATTGAAATGGTGTACATATATCTAAGCATAGCATACCAAAGATGATGCTTCCTATTTATTTGTGCTAATAGAGACAGCTTTCATATACTGTCAACGTGTAAACAAGACCGCTTTCTGCATGGTGTCTGTAGGCACTGTTACACAGTCCCAGGACAGGGAAACATCTTCTTGATCTTGGTGGCAATTCTGCCCGAGTGAAGACCAGGGTTCTCCCTCCCCACCATCCGCCTCTGCCCCACCACAAGGGGTTCAATGTGTACCAGAGGTTGGCTCTGCTGTGCTGAAACTGGGGAATAAGAGGGCGGAGGGAAAAAAGAGGGCAGTGTACCAACTTTTCATCTCTTATGCAAGGGGCAGCAGTGAGTACGATGGGCAAAAGAAGAGCCACTGGAGTTATCCCAATTCACGCAGTAATGCAGAGGCAATACTGCATGTTTACGGCTTTTGCTGTAGCACCAAGTAAGCCAGGTAGGGGTTTCTAATGATTCATTTTCATCTCACTCTCACTGCAGAGCAGAGCGCGCTTGAAATGTTCAGACTGACAGACAGACATTTCACACTACAGTCTCACTTCCACTGTATACACAGTATGAAATGCAGAATGAATTCAGAGTGCTGAATGTGAACCATCCATACTCAAGTAAATTTTGCTGATTCAAAAGTAAATGCAATGAAAATCTTTAATATGTACAGATGTATGCATCATAGAGCTGGTTCAATCTATAAGGATTTTTATTTTTATAAATACTATGCATAATTTAAATAGTAAACTGACATGTATACACCTACACACAATATTGTTTTATCTCACAGAATACCTGTTCACCTGTTCAGTGTCTTAAATAGACTGCTTTCAGTACTGAAAACTACTGTACTTAACGCATGTCAGTTGCTACCAAAGTGCTTCGTGAGTGTAGCACCTTGCTGGGTACCTTCATCTTTCCTGTACACATTCAGAACGACTTTTCCCATGTTGCCTAAATAGAAGCCAATGTTGAATAACACATCTGTGTTAAAAAACTACCTCTGTGCCTGAATGTTTGCAAGTAGCTCTTTTGAGTGTTCTTAGCATGTGGGATTGACAGTTTACGAAGAAAAGAATTGCATATTTACAGGTAATCTATCATCACTGTAATTGCTAAGGCAGTATTTTTATGACTATTTAAAGACGTATCTTGAGCAACTTGAAAACTATGTACAGCGCTTAGTTTCTGTCTCTTAAGAAAACAAGACAAGAAGAAAAAGCATTATACTAACAGATAAGAACAATTTATTTTAACAATAGTGTTGATGTTTACAATAAAACACAATTCCTCCCACACAAGTAGAAAAAATATACTGCAACCAAAATACCACTTCTGAAATGAGCACATAGTTCAGATGCCTGGTGTGTGTGAAGCTTTTGTCTCAGTGAAGTCTGATGGATCAACCAGGTTCTGCAGCATCTTGGGTTACACACAGGAAACAGAGAAAAATGACTCAGAGTTAACCCACCTATAAAATACTAAGAAATACAAATCAAATTATGTGTTGTAGATCAGAAGTTCAAGACTAATGAAGAGTGCGGAATAACTTGTGTGCCTGTGAACCTTCTTACGCAAAGTCAGTGAGGTGCCTAACGCACGAAGGACAACCTAAAGCTCACTTTTTTGTCAGAGGGGGGAAAAAATGCAAAAACTGATGGAGAGGCTAGAAGTGGAGTCCAGTGCTGACAGTACTGCCGACTAAGTGTAAATTGAAGAGGTACGAAAAATGTGATTCTGTGTGTAAAACTGATGTTCATGCTGTAGTATGATTTTTACACCAATATTCTCTATCAAATTAAAATGTAAATTAAATGAGAGAATATTGTAAATGCCATATTGTGTTCTCACTGAGACAAAGAAAAATGATGGCAACTGACTACAAAATAATCTTTGTCCCATGTTACAGGAAAGGCTAAGCAACAGTTCTCCTGTAGACTGAAATCACTATTCAAACAACAATAGAATGAATGTTTTCTAGGCCTCAAAGACCAGTGTTTATGCTTTATGTTTTGAAAGTTAATTAATGCTGTAACAGTAGATCTGAAAATATACTTTCTGGTAATTACCTATCAGAATTGTCTGTAATAATGATAATATTATGGTTGAAAGGCTTTAGTGTATTTTAGTATCTGTTTGGAGTTGGGATTTGTTTTTTGCTTTTTGTTTTGGAGGTGCAAACTGGCATTCAGTTTAAATTCTAATTCTGTTACATGGCATCCAGTCCAGTTTTCTAAACATACAGATATTTAATATCCTAATGTTGCACAATGGAGAACACGTTTTTGGTTTTTTGGTTTTGGTTTGTTTTGTTTTTTTTTTTTCTTTCAGGAACAGTTCTGCTGCTTAACATTTGAAATAGGTATATTTTCCTTTTTTCCCTTCCAGACAAGGCAAGCTCCTTTGGTTCTCTAAATTCTGCAGAGAAATAATCACAGTCCAAAGCTGCTGGTTCCCCTCCGCCTAGGTCCCAAGAGCCTGACTTGTGATTGTTGCTAAAAAACCTCACAAGTTAGGGTCTCAGGGACTAGGAAAAGTCCAATATGATCCAGTAGAATTCGTCTTCCAATAAACTGGATTGCTTAGTAGTCACAATTGCCGTCAGTAAAACTTTCACTGCTGTTGTTAAAAAAACCCCACAAAACCAAAACAATCCCAAAACCCAACTTCACCCCCAAATCGGCAACCCCTCCTTCCCCCCAAATAAACAAACTACAGTTTCAAGTAGGGGGCAGAAAAGATCAAATAAGCAGGCAAGACACATACATACATTCAATGTATCAGCTGACTGAACAGACTTTTCTTACAGTATAGTCCTTAACTTTTTGAAAAGAAAAAACAAAGAACACAGGAAAAAAGATCTTCTCTCATCTTGGAAGTAGCCATATTATGAGGCATCAGAGGGAAGCGTCTAAAAATGGGTTAAAATCTGCTTCCAGCAGATTTGTACAGTAACAGTTTTATTCTATTTCCCTTAATGCCTGAAAGAAGGATTAAATGCTTGTTAAGGGGTTTCTAATTGAAATATTTCCCCATTATACTTTTAGTCCTACTGTTCAGGTGGGCCCTGGGTTACAGAGTACTTTAAACCCATTCACGATGCAAGGATAACCTTTGGGCGTGTATTCACTTTTTGCCTCTTCCCAACATTTAATCCTTCTACAGACTGCTAGCAAAAGCTTCTTCCTTTCCAGTGGCAAAACTAGCTTTTGCTCCATAAGCTGTAGAAAACATTGGCATGCAGAGATTGTTGTCACTTGAACCAGATTACTCAAAGCACACATAACTTTCAAATACTGTCGGTACAGTAAGAAGAAATGCTCGGATTTCCTGAATAATTTCGTTCTGAAGCCGAACACTTTTAATGGCACGACCACAATCCGCAATTACTTTCGCATTCATTCTCCTCCGATCTTTAGCCTTGTTTGCAGAATGAAAAAGAAAATTTCTACTTTAGGGATGGGATCCACCGTGGCTGTTTTTTTGGGGGGTTTTGGTTGGGTTTTTTTTTTCCTCCATCAGAGCCCAGAGCAAAAGAAACAGCAGCCATAAAGGTCCTAGCCACTGGAGCAGAATCTGGCATAG